>NC_057799.1:485949537-486161535 GCF_018294505.1 Triticum aestivum | reverse complement strand
GCGGTGGCGTGGGGATCGCCGGAGAAAAAGCTCGGCATGGGGGGGCCTAGAGGGATGGCCGGGGCGGCGGCGGACCGGCGGTGGGGAGTGTTTTCGGGGCGGGCGGGGCGGCGGGGGGCTGCTGTGTGGCTGGTGGTGGCTGGCGGCTCAGGGGGGTGGAGGTTGAAGATGAACCGCAGGCCCTTGATTTCGTATCCAACGGCTGCAAAATCGACTGATCAGAGATGAAAAAGTCAGTCGACCGACGTGTAGCCTCACCTTGCTAGTGCGTTCAGTTTCGACAGCAAAATTCAGTTTGGACAGCAAAATTCAGTTTCGACAGTTAAGTTCAGTTTCGACAGTTAAGTTCAGTTTCGACAGTTAAATTCAGTTTCGACAGTTAAGTTCAGAGATGAGCGGCTGATGTATTTTACATCTAGTACTTTGTGGTTATGTATTTTACGTCATGTATTGGAGATGCTATTAGAATTCCACTCAGGTTAACGTTGTTTGTTGTCTCTCTTGTCCTGCTTCAGCCTCGGCGTCGTACAACTCACCGGAGCTGCTCCAACGACGAAACCCTCCATCACAGCGGAGCAGTACCTCGGGCTCCATCTCCAGACGCCTAAGATCTTCTTCCCCTCCTCCGACAGCCAAGTCAGCCGGAGCATCCTCACCGGCCAACCCAATCACGCTAAGATCGACATGGCTTCGCCAAAGAGGTTGTACACTTGTTGCATCTCTTTTTTTACTCTACATGTTATATATATTGCCCACTGAGCACTCGTAGTAACGGGAAATACGATTATTTTATCCTACTATATGACAAGCAGTGAGGTACCAGGCAACTTAGCTATCCGTGATGGACTCTCTTGAATGCCATCATTATTTATCTCTGCGCGTTTGAGCTGTGCATTTGTCGATGGGCCGGGGAGTTGAGCTAGTATGGCAGTGGCCTTGGTCCAAAGTAATAGAAGTAGCACAAAAACATTTTTTTAGTGTAGGATTTTCCTTGCTCAAGCCTGCCCACTAGAATCGCCAGTGCTTGAAAGGAAAAGTGAATGAAAAACATCGGAATTGGAAAGTTTCCTATGGTACTACTTTTCATGAATTTGGTGCAAAGGAATTGAGCAAAGGAAACCTATAGGATTTGTTCCTTTAGTGTCTCCTTGAAAGAAAAACTGTAGGAATTCTAATTTCCACTTCTCCTCCTTTTCATATTCCTATTCATCAAGCACAAGACTAAGAGATAGTAGCATAATAGCATTATAACCGTACATTTTCTTGTGGTTTGACTTAATCTCACCATGCTTTTTTGCATCCTGTGATCTTCCAATTGTTGTGAATCAAACACCCAGATTGGCAGAAATCTTGTGTTTTTAAATTCTCTGTTTTGCATGTGCATTCCTATCCTATTCCTGTCTATTTCCTATCCCTGCATTGTTAGAATCCTCAAATTCAAACAAGCCCTTACTCAATTACTTCTGTTACAGATATGTGTCAAAGAAAACCTTGTGTGGTTTGTCCTGCTCCTGCGGAGCTGTGTTCCACCCCAGCTCACCAGCTCCAACGACGGAAGGGTTCACCACAGCAGGGATCCGCTCTGCAGACTATCTTTCACCGCCTCAGATATTCTTCCCCGCCGCCGGCAGCCACGGCAACTGCATTACCATCATCAACTGAGCAGATGACCTTGAGGACTACACGGGTCCGCAAGAGAGGCCGCACTCTTTCGTGTCTGCTTACGTTATGCATCGCTTAATATGATGACATGCTACATTATCGTCGTGTTCACCTATTAGACTCCGAGTCAGGTCCAAACTAATGCTGAAACTTGAGATTTTAAATGGTTGTGGGGTACATATTGGGGCAGCAATCAGTACTATCTGTCTACTATCTGGTTAATCTCCGGTGTCTACTATGAGTTTCATGTTGGGTGCAAACAAACATTAAAGGAGCCATTATCTGTATTTTTTAACTAAAGCTATTATCTGCCTGCTATCATTGGTTTTGGGTCTATCGACAGTTTGCTACCATCACTCTGGATTTGTGCATGCACTCCTTACATAATCTCACTATGTTTTATTCCTATGCATGCCAGTTATTGTACACAATGGAACTGATCATGTAGAGCAAAAGAGACGAGCCTTGCGTGGCAATAAAATTTCATGCAGACGTCATTCCATGGTGGGCGCAAAGGCAGCCCCCTCCACCCATTTCGGATCGTAATCAAGAGGAAGATAACTGTTCTGAGGGGGATTCGGAAGGAGAAGACCACTCCTATTTACCCCATGAGGTCTTCGCTCTAACTTGGGATGCTGATGTTGGTAATATCATGCATATGGTGCCTTGCAATGCTTACTGTATACATTAAAGATGTCATCTGCTTAGTTTAGACATGCTTTGTGTCAATGCCATCTGTTTAGTTTCTTTATCGTATATGTGAATCATGCAATGCCATCTTGTCTAGCCAGGCATAATATATGTGAATTTTGCAATGCCACCCTGGTTAGCCAGTCATCTTATATGTGAATTATATCATGCCATCATTTTTTTATTATGTGTTAAATTTGTCAACAATTTTAGTACATTCAATTACTCTTCCCGTGCATCAGCCATTCGGCACGGTCATGGAAAAATCTGGAGTGGAAACAAGGTCTTCAGAGCAGACAATGCTATCTGACGAAGCGCATGTCTTGCTGGTTACCGATAGCTCCTCAGAGGAGGATTCAGAGACAGATGACCAGTCATATTCCCCCCCCCCCCGAGGTGCATGCCCTAACTTGGCAGGGTTATGTTGCTCATATCGTGCATATGGTATCTTGCATTGCTATGTCATTTGCTTAGTTTAGACATGCTTTGTGTGAATGCCACCTGTTTAGTGTCTAATTACCATATATGTGAATTATGCAATGTCATCTTGTTGCAAGACATTATATATGTGAATTATGCAATGTTATCTTGTTGCAAGGCATTATGTATGTGAATATGCAATGCCATGCTGTTTAGGCAAGCGTCATATATGTGAATTATATCATGCCATCCTTTTTTTTGTATTTCTCATTGCTTTTGTCGACAATGTTTGTATATTCAACTGCTCTTCCTGTGCATCAGCCATTTGAATTGGTGATGGAGAAATCTGGAGTGAAAACAAGGTCTTCAGAGCAGACAATGCTACCTGCTGAAGCAGATATCTTGCTGGTG
This sequence comes from Triticum aestivum, assembly GCF_018294505.1. Lineage (NCBI taxonomy): Eukaryota > Viridiplantae > Streptophyta > Magnoliopsida > Poales > Poaceae > Triticum > Triticum aestivum. Next base: position 486,158,352 of record NC_057799.1, on the reverse strand, counting down.
ACAGATAGCTCTTCAGAGGAGGATTCAGAGGCAGATAACCAGTCCTATTATCCCCCTGAGGTGTATGCTCAAACTTGGCAGGGTTATATTACTCATATAATGCATATGTTGTATTGCAATGCTTAGTTTTTACATCATATACACAATATTGAATGCCATCTCCTTAGTTGACACATTATATATGCCATTGCCCTCTGCTCACTTCCTTAGTATATAAATCATATATTTGAATTATGTCATGCCATGATGTTTACATAGACAGCATGTATCTGAATTATGGCATGCCAACCCATTTTCTAAAGACATAATATAGTTATATCATCTCATCCTGTTTACATAGTCATCATATTTTAAATTATGTCATTCTATCCGTGAATTATATCATGCCATCATGTTTCCATCGATGGCATGTTTGTGATTTATGGCATGCCAACCACTTTAATAGACACATCGTATAGTTATATCATGTCATCCTGTTTACAAAGTCATCATATTTTGAAGTATGTCATTCTATCTTGTTTAGTTAGCCATCATACATGTGAAATTGTGTCATGCTATCCTATTTAATTAGCCATCATATATGTGAAATTATGTCCTGCTATTCTGTTTGCTTAGACAACATAAATGTGAATTATTTCATGCCCTGTTTTCTTCCCTACTATCCATTGCACCTGTCTATCTTACAATGTTTGTACATTCAATTACTTTTCTTGTTTATCAGCCATTTCAATTGGAGGGAGTGATGGCAGTATCTGTGGGAGTAAAAACACGGTCTTCAGAAAAGATCGTGCTACCTGTCGATGCAGATAGAACCACAGTTGTACTTGCCCAAGAACCAGCCCCACCACACATAACCCACACTCATGCAGATTGTACCCCTACCCAGTTGGACAGAGAACCAGCTACACCCCTTCTAACCCCAACCCCAGCAGATAGACACCCAGTTCCCGTTGACACAGCACCGTCTCCACCACAGAGCACCCAAACACGAGCAGTTAGTAAGGCAACTGCAGTGCCCAAATCACGAGGACCACCACTCCGAACCCGAAGTCAACGCTTAAAGCAGAAGAAGAATTGTTCTCATGTCAGGTTCCGTAGCTATGGTTCATACTACTTTGCTCTTACATCACTGTATTTACTGATACCAACTAATTTCAAATTTGAAGGATGCAATTGAAACTCCAATGGCGCAACAGGTATGTTTTAAACCTGTTTCTTCAACATGTTTGGTTGTTTGCTGTTGTAACTTGCTCTATGTTGATTTCAGTTTCAATTGAATAAACAGTTATGTTCTCATGCCATGCACATTACAAGTGTTGTTATTGCTGTGTAGTTTCCCACACTTATATTCTGTCTATGCTGCTTTGTCTTAAATAGATATGATTCGAACTGTATCTATCTTGATTTGGCAACATAAACTAGAATGATATAGACCATACAGTGACCATACTACATAGATATATGTTTGTTTCATGCTGTTATCCTGTCCACCTTACTACTGAACTGGTTTACCAAAATGAGTTTCATATACTACATTGTAAACCTGAGATGTGTTTGTTTGTTTCTCTTTTAGAACGCGAATAAAATATTGGAGAAGAGTACCCTGTTATGCAATGGTAAAGGAAGTAATGCAGATAAGGTTCAAGCTAGTGAGACATCCCTGTTGGTCTCCAAGAAAGCTGATAAAAACTATATTGAAGACACTGAGACAACCCCAAAGTCCTGTCTTGATGTAGTGTTCGAGTTACTGGCTACCACTGCTGGCACCAGCTCTTCGAACTCGTTGTCTGAATCAGTTCAGCTTCTTGAGTCTCAACTTCAAGTAGAAAGACATCGATAAGATGTTATACGACAGGAAGCCGAAGGACTGAGGAAGTCCCTGCAGAATTCAGATGCATACTTTCTGGTGCAACAGCAAGCCCTGGAGGACTTAAGCGCCAAACAAGAGAAAGTTATTAAGCTTGCTAAGCATCTTGCCAGCATTATGGGTACCCAGGATATTGTTTCTTGAGCTCTTCTGAAGTGGTTTCAGTTCTGGACTTGTTTTGCTGCGGCGTTTATATGCTGTTGTGTTCCCTATATTTGCACTGGTGGCGAACTTTCATGCCCAGTGGATGTAATATGTGTAATAGCCGTGATAGCCTAGTGTAAGTTGCTTGCTTATTTATTTCCTTGTTGTCTTGTTTATTTGTTTGCTTGTAGTCAGTGCAGTTCTTTTTCTGTGGTTTGCTAGTGGCTGCAATAACCTATTTTTTAAAACTAGGCCACAATAACCATGGGCTAATATTTACTGTAGTGAAACTGGGCCTCCTACGGGCCGTAGAAATAGTGGGCCTTCTACGGGCCGTAGAAACAGTGGGCCTTCTACTTGGGCTTCTACGGGCCGTAGAAACAGTGGGCCTTCTACGGGCCGTAGAAACAATGGGCCTTCTACGAGCCGTATCATCAATGGGCCTTATACGGGCCGTATGATCGATTGGCCAAACATGGGCCAAACAGACCGCATTCTGGCCGTAAACGGGCTAGAGTTGGAATCGTCCGTTCGTGGGCCGACCATAACGGGCCATCGTTAATAGGCCGTATTTGATGATGCTATGAAAACGGCCCAACATATTAACGGACCACAAACGGGCCGACTGTAACCACGGGCTGAATTTGGCCCACAAGCAGAAAATGACAGTAATGGGCTGTAAGTAAACGAATGCTGGAGAATAGCCCAAGAATAAATGGGCTCTGAGAAGGCCGAAAGATAACATGGGCTGGAAACGGCCCACCGGAATAACGGACCGTTAATGGGTATAAAGTGATACACTGTTCTTTACGGGCCAGTTTCACCACGGGCCGTTAATGGGTGTAAAGTGATACACTGTTCATTACGGGCCAGTTTCACCACGGGCCGTTAATAGGCGAAGAGTTACATAGGGCCTCATATGGGCCGAAAGACGTCATGGGCCATAAGTGAAAATGGGCTGGAATCATATTGGATGGCCCAGATGACGCTACTGGGCCTAATTCGAATAGGGCGTAACGGGCCTTGGGTTAGCGGGCTGTAAATGGGCTATATGCGAACAGGTCGTTAACAGGCTTTCCATGGGCCGACCCGCCACCTTTTGACCAAGTCAAACGGGCCGGCCTTTTCATAGGAATGGGCCTCTATTGGGCCGTGCCACGTGTCGACGTATCATAGGTGCCTTCTGTCCAATGAGTGGATGACATCTGTCCCAGTGATGAGCCGACACGTGTTTCCTCCAGCCAATGATGATTTTACACGTGGAAAATCCCCATTGGTCGGGGCTGTTAACGGGTTATCGGATCCAAAACCCGACCCGATAGCTTAATGGCGTTCCGTTACGGTGGATGCCACGTGTCGGTCACCCTTGACGAAAGCACTTCTGTGACGCGCGATTTATCGTCATGGAAGTGCACACTTCCGTGATGATAATTTTGGTAATGTCATGGAACACTTCTACGACAGCACATGTATGACTATCTTGATTCTGTCATAAATTTGTCATGGATGTACATGCATGACAAAAGACGCGACCTACTGTGACAAACACGTATCATCACGGAAGTGTATTTTTTTGTAGTGGAAGGAAGGAAGGAAGGAGGAAACAGGGGAAATGTGACTTGTGGTCGGGGAGAAAAGGGGGTGGGGAAGGGGGAAGGGGGGCGGGGGTAGATATTTTGGCGGTAGGCCAAAATTTTAGAAATGTGGAGGGAAACTTTGCGCGCGGTGCCGCCGAACCATTCACTTTGAACGATTGTGTGCATCGCAAACGATTCTTCTGCTTTACTGTCGGAGTAAATGGCCACGGGTAGCCTAACCGACTCCCCCTGGCTCTTCGAAAAATTATCAGGCCAATCGAGCCTTCAAGCACCCAGAACACGGGGCCGCCTTCCTCTGGCCGACTATCCCCAAGGCCGACTACCAGAAGGCGACCCGGCCTCAAAAACCTTCCCAAAGAAAGCTACGAGATGGCCGACTCCAGGAAGCCGGCCCCAAGAGGACCAACTCCCAGAAGCCGGCCATGAAGAAGGCCGACTCCCAGAAGCCGGCCAAGACTGCACCCACCAGGGCTGCACCCACATAACGGTGATAAGACGGGGCGTGGCCGCAGTACAGCCTACCACCCCCGAATCCCGGAACATGCATGGCCACAGGGCGCCGTACGGGTCAGCCATCCCCCGTCCGGCGCGGCACTGTAGCCATGTTGACCACGACGTCACCCACGACAGGCGCCAGTACGGCCCGCGGGCGGCGGGCCCCTTCAGCCAGAGAGACGCTCGAAGGCGGCCCGGCCTCCCCTAGTCGGCCTGGGGCGTAGCCGGCTCCCAATAGCCGGCTACCTCCCTCCCTCGAAACATGTGCATCATTAAGGAGACAAGACGAGGTGAGGCTACAGTGAGAGCCCGCTAGGCGGCGGCACTGTAGCCACGCTTACCTCGACAAAGCCCTCGTCATCAGGGGCGAGGCAACAGTAACCAGCCGCCGACAAGGCCCCCAGGCGGTGGGGCCGGCCTGTCGGCCAAGAGGCCGGCAGCCGGCGGGACCCACCAGTCGGCGGGCCCCAACGGCCAGCGGAGAAGCCGGCGAGCACAGACACTGACGGCTGGGACCCGCACCCAGCCGGATTACCATTGTACCCCTGGGGGGTAGGCCTATATAAATCCCCCGGGACACCCATGCAAAGGGTTGATCTCATAGAGTTTTACACACCACATAGAGAGAAAAGGAGAGCTAGCCTTGCCCTTCTTCTTCCCCTAGCCAAACAGCTCAAGGAGCACTTGTAGCTACTTGTGTTGATCTAGTGATCATGCGGAGACCCCGCAGAGCAGGACTAGGGGTGTTATCTCCACGGAGAGCCCCGAACCTGGGTAAGATTCGCCGGCGTGCATGTCTTCGCCTTATCCCGTTTCCAGGCACCGGCGATGTCTTACTGGCTCCCACAATGATAAGCCACCCGTTGGCATATGTCGCACCTACCACCCGACATTTGGCGCCCACCGTGGGGCCAGGTGCACCGTCGTCCGGAGACTTGTTCTGGACGGGAACCCTTTTCGTCCCCGCGAGCGTAGCCAGCCCGCTACGCCCGATGGCGCTTGCCCTGACGCGCTGCAAGGCGTCGACGACGCCTGCGCGGCGAGCTGCCTCGCCGACCTTCTTGGCGAGACTCCCATCTCCGACGAGCCCGCGTCCCACGCGGGCACAGACTACCCCGAGAGCCGCCTCGTCAGCCTCCTCGACCAGCTTCACGTCTCCAGCGAGCTTGCGGTGGACTTGGAGTCGGTCGGCTCCACCGACCCGATGCTTGTCGACTCCGACACGACATCGCTTGATGCCTTCCCCACCGACGTGGTGATCATCGACGACCCTCTCCCTCGAGCCGACAGTGGCAGCAGCGCTGTCACTGAGGTGCTGGTCATCAGCCACGGCGCCGTCTCGGGCGAGAACGCCCACGACGCCCTACAAGCGGCGCTGCACGACTTGTCCGTCTCCATCCCGGCCGACGCCGACGCCGAGACTCTGGAGGCATGCCGCCTCGCCCTCATCGTGGAGGGCCAGAAGATAGATTCCATGAGACGCCTCACTGAGGCTCACCAGCGCGAAGTCGACCGTGCCACCTTTGGTACGCCGCCTCCTGGCAGGCCGAGCCGAGCCGGCCTCGTCAAGAAGCGCGGCACGGCCATCGCTAGCATGCTGGGAGCAGACCGCCCAGTCTACGCCACGCCGCTCGAGAACCTGCGTGCCGCTCAGGCGGCCGTAGACGAGCTGAATGGGCTGGGGGCTGATGAGCTCCCCTACATGACTAGACGCATCCAGCAGCTGATCGACACGGCCGCAGAATGGCATGAAGCCGGCGCCCGCGCTGAGAGTCCTCCCCCACGCCGAGAACACGCCGCGACATCCCGGACACCGACTGCAAGCGGCGCTCGTGCAAGGAAAGACAAGGAGCCGGCTGCTAGCCGCAGCCGGACTCGGGTCACCATTGAGCGTGACGCAGAAGGCCGCCCCCGAGCGATGGAACGACAAGGCAATCCGCCTCCCCCCGCCTCGTGGGGAGATATATCCCACCCCGCCGCCTGTCACGCATCCGACTCTCGGTGGCCGACTAGGCCACCGCGAAGGAGTCGGTGAGAATGATGCCCGCCACCGGATCGACCGCCTAGCGCGATCCCTGGCGCTAGAAGAAGAAGATGATGTCGGGCCACCTTGCTTTGGCCCCCGCATCCGCAACGAGCCCTTCCCCAAAGGGTTCTCACTCCCAAGAGACACGCCAAAATACAACGGCTCCGTGAAGCCGGAAGATTGGTTGATCGACTACTCTACCGCAGTCAGCATAGCAAACGGCAACAGGCGCGTTGCCGTGAAGTACGTCCCTCTCATGCTTCAAGGCACGGCACGCACCTGGCTGAACAGCCTCAAGCCCTACAGCGTCAACAGCTGGCTAGACTTCACGGAAGTCTTCGTCCGCAACTTCACCAGCACATACAAGCGGCCTCCCAAGCCCCGCCAGCTCTCCTTATGCGTCCAAGGGCCCAGCGAATCGACTCGCGACTACCTCACGCGTTGGGCCGAGCTCCGCAACTCCTGCGAGGGGGTGCACGAGGTTCAAGCCATAGAGTACTTCACCGCCGGGTGCCGAGAGGGCACCCTCCTCAAGCACCGACTCCTCTGCGACGAGCCGACCACCCTCGACGAGCTGCTAATCATAGCAGACAAGTACGCCACGGCCGACTCCTCGATGAAGACCGAGCTCCGAGTGGACGCCTCTGGAAAGGTGCTCGCTCCGGCTCCCAAGACGCCGGCTGGTGACTCCAACCGACGCCCCTACCAGAACGACCACAAGCGCAAGGCCCCTATGCCGCCTTCCACCAGTCGGCAAGTAGCCACCGTCGAAGACGAACAGCCCGAAGAGCGGCCCGCTCCCAAGAAGAAGGGCGGCAGGCCGGCTTGGCAGCCGGCCTTCTCCTACGAGCAAACTCTCGATGCCCCCTGCAAGTTCCACAGCGGCGCGAAGCCGTCCAACCACACGACCCGGAAGTGCCATTGGCTCACGCGGATCTCCAAGGGCGAGGGGCTGGTGCCGCCTCCGCCTCCTGGCCCGCCGCCTCCAGCCCCTCAGCAGCCGGCTGTTCGACCAGCAGTCGGAGCCATTCAGGATGAGTTCCCAGATGAGCACGCCGCCTACGTCGTCTTCACGAGCCAGATTGAAGACAAGCGCAGTCGGCGCCGACAGCACCAAGAAGTCAACGCGGTCGCCTCCAGCAACCCCGAGTTCATGCATTGGTCTGAAAGGCCTATCAGCTGGAGCCGGGCCGATCACCCAGAGGTGATGCCGTCTCCCGGCTCCTACGCATTGGTGTTGGACGCCACCCTCGCGACGGAAAGGCGAGCTGCCCGTTTCTCCCGCGTGCTGATTGATGGTGGAAGCAGCATCAACATACTGTACCGCGACACCATGGAGAAGTTGAACCTCAAGGCGAAGCAGCTCATGCCAAGCCGGACTGTGTTCCATGGCATCGTACCCGGCCTGTCCTGTTCCCCAATCGGCAAGATCAAGATGGATGTTCTCTTCGGAGACAAGGATCACTTTCGCCGAGAAGCGATCTGGTTTGAAGTAGTGGATCTAGAAAGCCCTTACCACGCCTTGCTTGGCCGACCTGCCCTGGCCAAGTTCATGGCTGTGCCCCACTACGCCTACCTCAAGATGAAGATGCCGAGTTCAAAGGGGATCATCACCATAGCCGGAGACTACAAGAAGTCCATCGAGTGCGCTGCGGCCAGCAGCCGACTGGCCGAGTCCCTCGTGATTGCTGAAGAGAAGAAGATGCTGGACCGAGTCGTGGCCATGGCCGGCAAGCAGCCGGCCCTGTCCCCCAGCCCCAAGGAATATGATGCTCAGGGCTCCTTCCAGCCGGCCAAGGAGACAAAGAAGATACCTCTGGACCCGGAGAACCCGGAGAGGTTTGCTGTCATTGGTGCAAACCTGGACAGTAAATAGGAAGGCGAGCTCGTCGACTTCCTCCGTGAGAATCGGGACATCTTTGCATGGTCCCCAAAGGACATGCCGGGTGTTCCGAAGGATTTCGCCGAGCACAAGCTACACGTCCGAGCGGACGCGAAACCAGTCAAGCAGCCTCTCCGCCGACTGTCGGAGGAGAAGAGAAGGATCGTAGGAGAAGAGATAGCCCGGCTCCTGGCCGCCGGCTTCATTATGGAGGTGTTTTTTCCAGAGTGGCTTGCCAACCCGGTCTTGGTGTTGAAGAAGAACAATAAATGGCGTATGTGTATAGATTACACCAGCCTCAACAAAGCCTGCCCCAAAGATCCGTTTGCCCTACCACGGATCGATCAAGTGATAGACTCCACAGCCGGATGCGAGCTGTTGAGTTTCTTGGATGCTTACTCAGGATACCACCAGATCAAGTTGGACCCAGCCGACCGCCTGAAGACCGCCTTCATCACACCATTCGGAGCTTTCTGCTACCTGACTATGACATTCGGCTTGAGGAATGCCGGTGCCACTTTTCAGCGTTGCATGCAGAAATGCCTCCTCAAGCAACTCGGCAGAAATGCCCACGTCTATGTAGACGATATTGTGGTGAAGACGGAGAAGCGCGGCACCCTGCTGGAAGACCTCAGAGAAACATTTGCCAACTTGCGCCGATTCCAGATCAAGCTCAACCCTGAGAAATGCGTGTTCGGAGTACCAGCCGGCCAGCTTCTAGGCTTTTTGGTCTCCGAACGCGGCATTGAGTGCAACCCAGTGAAGATCAAGGCCATAGAGAGAATGGAGATTCCTACCAAGTTGCGAGACGTTCAGAAGTTTACCGGGTGCCTGGCCTCCCTAAACCGCTTTATCAGCCGGCTAGGGGAGAAGGCTCTCCCCCTGTACCGACTCATGAAGAAGTCCACCCACTTCGAGTGGAACGACCAAGCAGACCAAGCTTTCCACGAGTTGAAGAAGATGCTGACCACACCACCTGTCCTGGCAGCGCCGACTGAGAAAGAGCCCATGCTCCTTTACATTGCTGCGACTAGCCGAGTGGTCAGTACAGTCATCGTGGTCCAGCGCCCAGAAGAAGGCCGAGCTCAGTTAGTCCAGAGGCCGGTATATTATTTAAGCGAAGTACTGTCCACCTCGAAGCAAAACTACCCGTATTACTAGAAGATGTGCTATGGAGTGTACTTCGCTGCCAAGAAGCTGAAGCCCTACTTTCAAGAGCATCCCATCACGGTCGTATGCACTGCCCCGCTTGCCGAGATCATAGGCAGCCGGGATGCATCCGGCCGGGTGGCTAAGTGGGCCATTGCGCTGGCTCCTTACACAATCTTCTACCAGCCCCGCACCGCCATCAAGTCCCAAGCATTGGCCGACTTCCTTGTCGACTGGGCCGAGACCCAGTACCTACCGCCGGCTCCCGACTCCACTCATTGGCGGATGCACTTCGACGGATCCAAGATGCGCACCGGCTTGGGAGCCGGCATCGTCCTCACCTCTCCCAAGGGCGACAAGCTCAGATACACATTGCAAATCCATTTTACCGCCTCCAACAATGTGGCTGAGTACGAGGCGCTCATACACGGGCTCCGGCTAGCCAAAGAACTCGGCATACGCCGGATCCTGTGTTATGGCGACTCGGATTTGGTGGTCCAGCAGTCATCTGGCGACTGGGACGCCAAGGACGCAAACATGGCGAGCTATCGATTCCTCATCCAGCAAATCATCGGATACTTTGAAGGGTGCAAGTTCCTCCACGTGCCACGGGCCGACAACGAGCAAGCAGATGCCCTGGCACGGATCGGCTCCACCCGACAAGCTATACCAACCGGCGTGTCTCTCCAGCGCCTCCTCAAACCGTCTGTCAAGCCGTCTCCAGAATCGGACTCCATCTTCGTACCGCCTGCCCCTGATGCAGTCAGATCTGACTGGGGGAACCCAGCAGGTGGCTCGAGGACTTCGACAAGCGGCCCGGGGACTGCCATACTCGCACCCGGCTCAGGGACTTCAAAACCCGGCCCGGGGACTGCAGCAGTCGTCCCGGGGACTGCAACAATCGGCCCGGGACTGCAACGACACAACAGGCGGTGGCCGACTCCAACTCTTCACCACCCAACCCACCCACCCGGGTCACAGTAGCCGTACTGACAACAGAAGAAGTCACAGCTCCATCATGGGCCCAGCCCATCCTCAACTTCCTAGTAAACAGAGAGCTGCCGACTGATGAGATCTCGGCAAGACTAGTTCAACGCCGAGCCGGAGCATACGCAATAATAAACAGAGAACTTGTTAAGCGTAGCGTCACTGGAGTCTTCCAGCGCTGCGTCGAGCCAGAGAAGGGCATAGCAATCCTCAAGGATATCCACCAAGGCGAATGCGGCCACCACGCGGCCTCAAGATCACTTGTCGCCAAAGCTTTCCGCCATGGTTTCTTCTGGCCGACTACTTTGGAAGATGCCAAGGCATTAGTCAAATGCTGCAAAGGATGCCAAGTCTTCAGCTCCAAGCAACACCTGCCGGCTTCTGCACTCAAGACCATCCCCCTCACCTGGGCCTTTGCCATTTGGGGGCTGGACATGGTGGGCCCATTCAAGACAGCCCGCGGCGGCATGACACATCTGCTTGTCGCTGTGGACAAATTCACCAAGTGGATTGAAGCGAAGCCAATCAAGAAGCTGAACGGGCCGACTGCCGTGACACTCTTCGTAGACATCACCACTCGGTATGGTATACCACATAGCATCATCACCGACAATGGCACGAATTTTGCCAAGGGAGCACTGGCACGTTTCTGCGTGACAGAGGGAATCCGACTGGACTTAGCATCCGTTGCCCACCCGCAGACAAACGGCCAGGTCGAGCAAGCAAACGGCCTCATCCTCTCCGGCATCAAGCCCCGACTGGTCGTACCACTGGAGCGTTCGGCCGGCTGCTGGCTCGATGAGCTGCCGCTGTCCTCTGGAGTCTGCGTACTACCCCGAACAAGTCAACCGGCTTCACTCCTTTCTTCCTTGTATATGGTGCCGAGGCTGTCATCCCAACTGACATCGAGTTCGACTCGCCTCGGGTCACCATGTACACGGAGGCGGAGGCCAAGGAAGCGCGAGAAGACGGTGTCGACCTGCTGGAAGAAGGCCGGCTGTTAGCACTCAGCCGGTCCGCCATCTACCAGCAGGGTTTGCGCCGTTACCACAACCGGAAGGTCAAGCCAAGATCCTTCCAAGAAGGCGATCTTGTGCTCCGGCTGATCCAACGAACAGCCGGCCAGCACAAGCTCTCGGCCCCTTGGGAAGGCTCTTTCGTCATCAGCAAGGCCCTAGGCAATGACTCCTACTACCTGATCGACGCACAGAAGCCGAGGGCACGCAAGAGGGATGATTCCGGCAAGGAGTCGGAACGACCATGGAACGCCAATCTCCTGAGAAGATTTTACAGTTAAAAGCAGTATGTATCACGCTACCTTTTTGTATTAAGTACAAGACAACGGGCCCCCCGAGGCGCACTCGGGGACTACCCTCCTTTATCTATGAATGACGAATGTCATACCCATGAATGTACTATTACATTTGATTCTCTATCTGGCACCGGGTTCGACTAGTCGGCCCGGGGACTAATCGCCTTGAGTTATATTAAAAGTTCTACCTGAAGTCAGACAAGTAGTGTGCCAGCACCCGAGCCCTCTCTTGTTGTAAGTCGCAGCTCGAAGAACCGACTGTCCGACTGGCAAGAGCCAAAGGCAGGAAAGGAGGAAAAACGGCTAAGGACTAACAAACTTATATAACACAAGCCGACCTCCCACCACGCCTACCGGCTATCAGAACAGCCGACTGGCCGGCTTCCCAGTCACTTCGCTACAATCCAAGAAAGCTAGAGTACTTGCCCTCCCAACCGGCCAAGCACTTCTCCAGCCGCAGACTGCAGAGCAGTTGTCCGGTTGGGAAGGCGGCAACCAAGGGAGGGCGGCAAAGGAAACAGCCAAAGGATGAAAAGCAAGAACAATGGAAAGCCAAACACAGGAAAGTAAAGGCGGCAGATTGGGCTAAGGGCGCAACAGGGGATCCGGGCTGGTCGGTGGAGACGACAGCGCCGGCTGGAGGAGTGGCCGGCTGGCGAGTCTCGGCTTGATCATCATCGGCTGCAGGCGGTGCGCTCGCACGCGCCTTGTTGCTGAAGGCACGGTCAAGCTGAGGCTGGCCAGCTGCTCCACCATCTGGCACGGCGTCTTCACCCCTCCTCCTCCTCCTCCTCCTCCTCGCCCTCGTCGCTGGAGTCGATCTCCTCCACCGAGTCCTTGCCATCTGCTGGGTTCAGCCCGAACCACTCCTCCGGCTGGGCAACGCCGTTATCATCCACCTCAGGAGCAAAGGCGCTGGTGTCGGTGTAGTCGGTGATCGCCGAGGCACGCTGGATGATAGCCGGCCGTGCCGGCTCCAGCTCCGTGTCGGCCTCCTGCCGCCAGGTGGCCAGCTGGTCCAAGCTCAGCTCAGGATACGAGGCTTTGACAAACTCCAGCCCCCGCCTGGCACCTGACCGAGCTGCAGAAGCCTTCCAGGCCTCGAAGCGGTCGGCCGCTACCTCCAGCCAGTCGGCAGTCCGACTGGGGGTGCGGGGAATCACCTCGCCGGGCCAGAGAGCGGCTAGCACCTGCGCCCCAACACGTTGAAGCCGGCGGAGCATGTGGTGAGCCGGCTGGAGGCGGGCTTGAATCGCCAGGAGCTATTCCTCAAGCGACCGGCGAGCGTTCGGCGCGATCTCAGCGCCAGCCTGCCTTTGCACCTCGCGCTAGGCCTCGACGACCTGGTTGGCGGCAGTAGAGTAGCCAGGGAAGTACTCTGCACAAGATAGAAAGAAAGAGAAAGAAGAGAAAAATACAAAGTTAGAGAGTGAACCAAACGGCAAGCAGCAAGCAAGGAACGAAGAAGAGGGTGGCCTACCGTCAACCAAGTCTTCGATCTGGCTGTAGCCGTTGATCAACGACTACCTCGCCTCGGCCCAGCTCGCCGCCTCGGTCTCATATTCGGCTTGGAGGGCGGCCTTGCTATCCTGCACCGCCTTCAGGGCCGCCTTGTGGCTCTCCTCCTGGTCGGCCAGCTTCTTGACCAGGCGGTCACGCTCCTGAGCCAAGGCGTTGAACTCGGCTTCCTTAGCGCGAAGGGCGGCCTGGGTCCCACCCAGCTGCTCCCTTAGTTTGGCGTTGGCCGCTGCAGATATGGCAGAGAAGAAAAGAGCAATAAGAAAGAAGTCGTCAAGAAAGATCCGACCCGACTGCTCAGCAGTCGGCCCAAATCTCGGGGACTACACCCAGTGGGTGCGCTGACGCGCCCCCACGTGAGATAAAAGATGAAGCACTTACCCCGGCTCTTAGTTAGATCAGCAGTCTTCTCGGTCAGCTCTCGAGTCTGGGAGTTGAAGGCAGCCGCACGGAGGTTGTGGTAGTCCTGCAAGTCGGACAGAGAAGTGAATGAGAACAAGATAGCAAACAAAGCCTACCAAGAAGTTCCAAGCCGCCTGCTCAGCAGCCGAGTCGGAACTCGGGGACTACACCCAGTGGGTGCGCTAACGCGCCCCCACGGAAGAAATCAAGATCAAGAAGCAAAAAACGGGAAGACTCACCCGAATGGCCGCCCGTGTCGCGAGGAACTCGTCATTATACTGCCTCAGCACTGCGGCCTGGGACTGAAGCCAGTTCCGGACTTCTTGCGTCGCCACATTCACCACGGCCGTCCCACCACCCGGCGTCCACCCTGTTAGACAATGTTTGTACGTAGCTTTTGTGTATACCATATATCTTGTATTTGTACCTTGTGTACCTCTATATATATGAGATAGCCACACCCGTATTGGGTGTCGTGCAGTTTCCCTAAACATAACGTTTGATATGGTATCAGCTTAGGGTTTCGGTCGTTGCTTCCGCTGCCGCCGCGATCGTATCATGGCCTCGATGCCGGCCGCCGCCGCCGGTCTCGCTCCAGCCGTCCCGGCCTCTCCGTTTTTGTCGTCTTCGCCTCTGCTCTCCCTGGCCGGCGCCCCCATGGCTATCACCGCCCAGGTCTCCGTCGCGCCACCATCGCCGGTCTTCGGCGACTCCGCCGCTCCACCGCACGCAGGCTACTACGGCGCTGCTCCACCTGCTGGCCAGCCTGTGGGCTCCTACGGCGCTGCTTCGGCCACTGCGGGTATCTACGGTGCGGGCTACTACGGGGCTGCTTCGGCCGCTCCCTGGTGGGGGCCTTATCAGGGCGCCGGGTCGCATCTGCTTCCCCAGGGCGCTCCCTCGGACGTGGGTGCTGGATCGCATTTTCATGCACAGCCGCCGGTGTCACATCAGGGCACTGTGCTGCAGCTGCAATCTCATCTGCACTCGGACGTGGGCGCCGGAACACATCTGCATATACACCAGGGCACCGGAACGCCCTCGCAACAGCAGCCGCTGGCCGGCTCCTACGGCGCTGCGCCGGTCACTGCGCTGCAGCAGCCCTCTAGTCGTGCTGCCCCGTTGGCCTACGCCTACCCGCCAACCTCGGTGCCTGCGTCTCCTTACGGCGCGCCCTACGGCGGTGCATCGACGGAGCTGGTGGCTTCGTCCATGGTGCCGCATGGTCCTTCGCCCCCGGGTTTTTATGCGCCGCCGCCGCCTTCGGATTATGGTGTATCTCATGCACCGTTCTACTTTGCGCATCTCATCCCGGTGAAGCTGACGACGGATAACTATCTGTCATGGCGTGCTCAGGTTTTGCCGCTTCTCCGCAGCCGTTACTTGGAGGGATTTGTTGATGGCACTCTGCTGTGCCCACCGCCATACCATCCGGGGCATCATGCGTGGGTGGCTCAGGATCAGGCTATCCTCTCCGCCATCCAATCCTCTCTTACGGAGGGGGTCTCGTCACTGGTCATCTTCGCCGCTACGTCTCAGGACGCATGGACGGCTCTTCACACCAGTTTTGCCTCGCAGTCTCAGGCGCGGGCTCACGCCATTCGCACTACGCTTGGAGAGGTGAAGCTTCAGGATCTCACCGTCACCGACTACTTCAACAAGGTGACGGGTATGGCTGACACACTTGCTTCCATTGGCAAGGCACTTGGTCCAGAGGAGTTCACTTCCTATGTGCTGAACAGACTGAGCGACGACTATGATAATTTGGTGGAGAATATCAATGGTCGTGACACTCCCATCCAGTCACGGGAGTTGTACGCACGGCTCCTTGCTACGGAGCAGTGCATCCAAGCTCGCCGGTCTACGTCGAGTTTCCCTTCCGCCAACGCTGCAACGCGTGGGAAGGGCAAGCCCTCCAAGCCACCAACTGGTGGCAAGTCGCCGTCGCCTGCGCCTAATTCGCGGAACACCACTACCTCGACTGGAGGTCGAGTCCGTGCCTGTTGCCCTTCATGTGGTGCTCATATCCCCTGCCAGCTATGTGGGCTTGATGGTCACCTTGCCTCCCGTTGTCATCGTCGCTTCAAGCAGGATTTCTTGGGGCTTGGGAACAATGGCAAGGGTAATGAGAAGCAGGCTGCCCTGGCGAGCCATGAGCAAGGGCATACTCCTTCTTACCCAGTTGATGCATCTTGGTACATGGATACGGGGGCTACCAATCACCTGACGAGTGAGATGGGCAAGCTCTCTACATAGGAGCCGTACCGTGGACACGATCAGGTTCGCACCGCTAATGAGGAAGGTATGCACATATCACATATTGGTCAGGCATCACTTCTTACACATCGATCCAAATAATTACGTCTTCTTAATGTCCTTCGTGTTCCCTCTGTTTCACATAGTTTGCTTTCAGTTCCTAAACTTACTCGTGATAATAATGTTCTTGCTGAATTTCATCCTTTTCATTTTTTGTTAAGGATCGGGACACGAGGGACGTACTTCTTAGAGGTCGACTGCGCAATAATGGTCTTTATGCGCTTGATGTGCCACCAGCTCCTAGTGCTTTCGGTGGTGTTCGTGTGTCTCCATCACATTGGCATGCACGCCTTGGTCATCCTGCC
The DNA here is from genome assembly GCF_018294505.1 of Triticum aestivum. Taxonomy (NCBI): domain Eukaryota; kingdom Viridiplantae; phylum Streptophyta; class Magnoliopsida; order Poales; family Poaceae; genus Triticum; species Triticum aestivum. Next base: position 486,142,351 of record NC_057799.1, on the reverse strand, counting down.
ACTCCCATCGTTCGCCATGTACTTCATCGTCATGAGCTTCCAGTTGTGTCCAATAAACATGTTGATGCAGTTTGTGATGCCTGTCAGCAAGGCAAGAGTCATCAGCTTCCTTTTTCTGAGTCGAGTCGCGTAGTCCATAAACCGCTTGAACTTGTATTTTCGGATGTATGGGGCCATGCTCAAACTTCTGTTAGTGGTCATAATTACTATGTCAGTTTTATTGATGCTTACAGTCGGTTCACTTGGCTTTATCTTCTTAAACGCAAATCTGATGTGTTTAATGTTTTCTTGCAATTCCAAGTGCATGTTGAGCGTCTGCTAAATCACAAAATCATTCATGTGCAATCAGATTGGGGGGGGGGGGTGAGTACCACAACCTCAATGCATTTTTTAATAAGCTTGGAATCACACATCGTGTGTCTTGTCCTCATACACATCAACAAAACGGTGTAGCTGAGCGTAAGCATCGTCATATAGTTGAGACTGGTCTTGCTTTGCTTACCCATGCCTCCGTTCCTTTCCGGTTTTGGAGTGATGCGTTTTCCACCGCATGCTTTCTTATTAATAGACTCCCTACACGACTCCGTCAGATGAAAACACCACTTGAACTCTTGTTGAATGAAACTCCTGACTATACTTTTCTCAAGGTATTTGGGTGTGCGTGTTGGCCTCATCTTCGTCCATATAACCAACGCAAGTTGGAGTTTCGGTCTAAACAGTGTGTGTTTCTTGGTTATAGTTCTCTTCATAAAGGGTACAAATGTCTTCATGTTCCCTCTAATCGCGTCTACATCTCTCGTGATGTGGTGTTTGATGAGAATGTTTTTCCTTTTTCCGCACTTCCCGTCACCTCCACCACTCCCACTGCATCTGAGAACTCTACTTCACCTTTGCCTGTTCAATTTGTTGATGCTGCATATACTCCCTCGTTGCTACCTAACCACGGTGCAGGTATTGGGCGAGGAGCGCGCCTTGAGCTCCAGGATGATTCATCGCCTCTGGTCACTAGGGGGCGCGATGGTGGGTGTACAGAGGCAATTCCTCCTGTGCATGGCGCATGCACCACCCCTTCGCCTCCCCCTGGCCCCTCGTCAGCTCGACCGCTGCTGGCGTCGACCCAGCCAGCTATCGCTGCTGGCTCCCGCACTGGCTTGGTGCCCGAGCTGGCTGAGTCAGCTCCGTGCGGCTCCCGCACTGGCTTGGCGCCCGAGCCGGCTGAGTCAGCTCGTGCTGCTTTGGTCCTTGGCGGGTCGCCTCCACCAGGCCGCACGCCTAGCCCGGTGTCGCCTCGCTCGCCTAGTTTGGCCACGACTGCTGCATCGCCGATACATGTGGTCTCCGAGATCGCTGCTTCGTCTGCGTCGTCACCACCCTCTTCGTCACCACCTCCAACACCATCTCCTCCGCCACCTCCGCCACCTATCGCTCCTCTGCGCGCTCGCACGTGCAGCCAGAGCGGTATCTTCCGCCCGAAAGAGCGCACCGATGGCACGGTTGCGTGGATTGCGGCGTGTGTGGCGCAGACGGTTGCTGACCCTACTGCTGAGCCTCGACACTTTCAAGCGGCTCTTCGGATTCCTCACTGGCGTTCTGCCATGGAGCAGGAGTTTCAGGCTCTTAAGAGGAATGATACTTGGCGCCTCGTTCCTCCTGTGTCTGGTGTTAACATTATTGACTCCAAGTGGGTATTCAAGGTCAAGAAGCACGCGGATGGGTCTATTGAGCGCTACAAGGCACGACTTGTGGCAAAAGGTTTCAAGCAAAGGTACGGTCTTGATTACGAGGATACATTCAGTCCAGTTGTCAAACCTACTACTATTCGTCTGCTTCTGTCCTTGGCTGTTACCAAAGGGTGGTCTCTGCGTCAGCTTGATGTTCAGAACGCTTTCCTTCATGGGGTCTTGGAGGAAGAGGTATACATGCGGCAACCTCCAGGTTTTGTTGATCCTGCTCGTCCACATCATCTGTGCCGTCTTGTCAAGGAACTCTATGGACTTAAACAGGCTCCACGTGCATGGCATGCACGACTTGGCTCGGTTTTCAGACATCTTGGCTTTGTTCCATCCACTGCTGACACATCTTTGTTTCTTCTACATCGTCCTGAGGTTACTATGTATCTGCTGGTCTATGTTGATGACATTATTCTTATCAGCTCCTCAGTGGCTGCCACTGATCGTCTGTTGTCTGCTCTGGGTGGTCACTTTGCTGTCAAGGATCTGGGTGCTCTCCATTATTTTCTTGGTCTGGAGGTTTCCCGAACCCCTGCTGGTCTGACTCTCACTCAGCGTAAGTATTCCTTGGACCTGCTGCGGCGTGCTGGTATGTTGCATTGCAAGCATGCTACCACCCCTATGTCTGCAACGGATAGGTTATCAGCCTTGGATGGTGCCTTGCTTTCTTCAGATGATTCTACAGAGTACCGCAGTATTGTTGGTGGTTTGCAGTATTTGACTATCACACGGCCGGATATCTCTTATGCGGTTAACCATGTGTGTCAGTATCTTCATGCTCCTCGGACTTCACACTGGTCAGCTGTGAAGCGTATACTGCGTTATATCTCTCATACTGTCTCCTATGGATTGCATCTTCGGCCTACCTCCTCGAGTATCCTCTCTGCGTTCTCTGATGCAGATTGGGCTGGGAGCCTGGATGACCGGCGATCAACGGGGGGCTATGCTGTCTTCTTTGGTCTCAACTTGATCGCCTAGAGTGCGCGCAAGCAAGCCACAGTATCTCGGAGTAGCACTGATGCAGAGTACAAGGCGGTTGCCAATGCCACGGCTGAGCTCATTTGGGTACAGTCTCTATTACGAGAGTTGGGAGTCTCTCAAGGGCAGCCACCAGTTCTTTGGTGTGATAATATTGGTGCGACATACCTTTCATCTAATCCAGTTTTTCATGCTCGTACCAAGCACATCGAAGTTGACTATCATTTTGTGAGGGAACGTGTTGCACAGAAGCTTCTTCATATCAATTTCATCTCCTCCAAAGATCAACTTGCTGACATCTTCACGAAGCCACTTCCACAACCTCAGTTAGAAAGTTGTAGGCGATCTTAACTTGCTTTGTACTTCAGGCCATAGTTAAGATTGAGGGAGGGTGTTAGACAATGTTTGTACATAGCTTTTGTGTATACCATATATCTTGTATTTGTACCTTGTGTACCTCTATATATATGAGATAGCCACACCCGTATTGGGTGTCGTGCAGTTTCCCTAAACATAACGTTTGATACACCCCGAGCTGGCGCTGGCCGTCTCCACGTCCTGGGCCGACGAGCTGGAGCCCGCGGCCTTCTGCGGGTCCGGAGCCGAAGTTGCCTTCCCCCCGCGCTGGCGCGATGGCGACCGGACCACCAGGTCCGTCCTCATAGCCGGCTCGCCTCCAGCCGATTGCGCAGGCGGCGCGTTAGGCCGTCTGCCTTGGGCCGCCCCAGTCGGCGAGGGCGGTGCCGCCTCCCTCTCCCGGACGACGACATCGTCCTCCCTCTCCAACCCCGGCAGGTCGCCGTCGGCTTCCTCCGGCGGGGGCTCCAGGATCTCGGGCGCCGCGACACGCAGGGGGGTGACAAGCAAGGCCCCCTCCGCTGTCGATGCGGCTGCAGCCTCCGCCTGGGCCTTGGCCGCCGCGTTGGCTCGTGCCTTCGCCGACTCCTCCGCCTCCTCCTTCGCCGGCTTGGTGGCAGCCGCCCTCAGCTCTTCCGCCTCCCGCTCCTCCCCCGCCTCCCGCGCATTCCGCTCCGTCGCTGCTTGAAGCTCGGCGCGGGGGTCCACACGGCGGGTGCTCCCGGATCCTACCGGCGATCTAACCATGGAGGCGGCAGCAACCCGCTCAAGAGAAAGCGGAGCCCTGATTTTTGAGACAAGACAAGGATTCAGAAATCGACAAGAAAAGGAGAAGGAATATGCAAGAGAATCTACACTTACGCCAAAACCGTTTGCGGCTGCTTCACCACCTTGCGGAAGCGGGCCGCCTTCGCGGCTGCCTCATCCCGTCTGGTCGCCGCCGCCCTGCCCTTGGGCTTCTTCGACCGACTACCAAACAAGCCCGACGCGGCCTGGCGCTTCTGCGCGCCGCCCCGAGTAGGCGGCGCGGCAGAGGAACCCGCGCCATGGTCCGACGCCGGCTGGCGGCGTGGGACGATTTCGGCCTCGTCGTCATCCAGCCAGTCGTCAAAGCTGGCTCCAAGCCCGGAGCTGCCTGCTTCGCCGCCTGCTGCCTCGGTGTTGTCGTCCATGGCGGCTGCCTACAAGTCGGGGTCCTCCAAGTCATGCTCCGCCCGGTCGGGGAGAAATTGGCGATCCGCCCCCGCTGTCCCGGCCGCAGGTCGAAGGAGAGGGCTCTGCCAAGACGTGCCGACCGGTCAGAGTCGGCCAAGGAAAACTTGGTGACAAAACTAAAAGAAGAGAAGATAAAGAAAGCATACCGTAGGCGGGGGATGAGCGCGGGAGTACGGCTCCTTGCCAAACTGCCACTCTGCGGAGAGCTTACAGTTCGCGAGATAATTCACCATATGAGCCACCTCATCATGAGGCATCTCCTTGGTGCACATCCGACTCGGATCGAGTTGGCCGCTCATCTGACTGATCAGATGAGGGCGGCTTTGAAGCGGGAGCACCCGGCGCACGACGAAGGCGGCCAACAGGTCGGACCCAGTCAGGCCCTCCGACTGGATCATTACCCGGAGTCGGGCGACGGCGGCGGCTCCAGCTGGTGACAGCGTCCTGGCCCGATAGGACCACTGGGGCCACCTCCCAGCCGGCGGGCCGGCTACGTAAGCCGGCAAGTTGACGTAGTCGCCTTGCGGGGCGACGTTCTTCACGTAGAAGTACGATTTCTGCCAGCGCTTCACCGACTGCATCAGCGTGATGACAGGGAAGGGGTTGTCGGCTGCCGGCCTACGCATCGCGATGAAGGCGCCGCTCTGAGCCGGCATGCCCTGCATGCGGGTGCCGAGCTTGGATTGGAAGAATCCCCCCCCCAGAGCTCGAGGGTGGGAAGAACGCCAAGAAAGCCCTCGCACAGAGTGACGAAGGCGGACAGCAGCACCACCGTGTTTGGAGTGAGGTGGTGCGGCTGGAGCTGATAAAAGTCGAGGAAGGAGCGGAAGAAGGCGCTCACGGGCAGACCGAGGCCGCGCAGGAAGTGCGAGCGAAAGATTACCCGCTCGCCTTCCTCCGGCGCCGGCGTGATCTCCTTCTCTGGCGCGAGACGGACCTGCACCTGGTCCTTGCCGGGCAACCGCCGCGTCTTGCGGAGGAAGTCGATGTGGTCCGTATGGACGTTGGAGCCGTCCCAGTCTCCGCCGTACTGCATGATGGCGAGAAGCTGGCGAGAAAGGGTGCGGCGGTGGAGAAAGCACGGCCCCGCGGCAGCGAAGCTGCGGGGTGGTGCGAAGATTGGTGGGACGGCGCGGCGGCAAGATGCTGCTGCGATGGAAAGAAGGAGGAAGAAGATGGCGGAGAGAGGATGGGCGTGTGAGCGTCTGCCGCTCCCCCTCCGCCCCCTACTTATAGCCTCGTGCGGCGAAGCCGAGGAGGCGAGGCGTGGGGGGAACGTGGGATTAACTGCGCCCACTCCCCCACGTCCCGCGATTATTGCGCCCTAATGATGTGCAGAAACTGCCACCGGAAGGCGTGCGGCCCGCTTTGGGCCACAGAGAATCCGCGCCTGGGCCTAGGCATAGGAGTGATGGGCCCCCGGCCTGCGGCGACGTCCTGTCGCGCGCGTGGGTTGGCAGGCTTTTTTCAGCCTGAGGGTGCCACGTGGTACGCGGGCGGCGAGCGGCCGGCCCGCAACTCGGCGTGCGCACCAACCGACTCCCGCCTTCAGACTTCAGAAGTTTCGCCAAGACGGCGCACCCAACCGAAGCCGGCTCCCAGCTGCTGGCTCGTCAAGATAAGAAGCTGACCGAGCTTCTCGACCTCCTCTCAGCCTCGAAGCCCAACCAGCTTCGGGGACTACTATCGGAGTAAATGGCCACGGGTAGCCTAACCGACTCCCCCTGGCTCTTCAAAAAATTATCAGGCCAATCGAGCCTTCAAGCACCCAGAGCACGGGGCCGCCTTCCTCCGGCCGGCTATCCCCAAGGCCGACTACCAGATGGCGACCCAGCCTCAAAAACCTTCCCGAAGAAAGCTACGAGATGGCCGACTCCAGGAAGCCAGCCCCAAGAGGACCGACTCCCAGAAGCCGGCCATGAAGAAGGCCGACTCCCAGAAGCCGGCCAAGACTGCACCCACACAACGGTGATAAGACGGGGCGTGGCCGCAGTACAGCCTACCACCCCCGAATCCCGGAACATGCATGGCCACAGGGCGCCGTACGGGTCAGCCATCCCCCGTCCGGCGCGGCACTGTAGCCACGTTGACCACGACGTCACCCACGACAGGCGCCAGTACGGCCCGCGGGCGGCGGGCCTCTTCAGCCAGAGAGACGCTCGAAGGCGGCCCGGCCTCCCCTAGTCGGCCTGGGGCATAGCCGGCTCCCAATAGCCGGCTACCTCCCTTCCTCGAAACATGTGCATCATTAAGGAGACAAGACGAGGTGAGGCTACAGTGAGAGCCCGCTAGGCGGCGGCACTGTAGCCACGCTTACCTCGACAAAGCCCTCGTCATCAGGGGCGAGGCAACAGTAACCAGCCGCCGACAAGGCCCCCAGGCGGTGGGGCCGGCCTGTCGGCCAAGAGGCCGGCAGCCGGCGGGACCCACCAGTCGGTGGGCCCCAACGGCCAGCGGAGAAGCCGGCGAGCACAGACACTGACGGCTGGGACCCGCACCCAGCCGGATTACCATTGTACCCCTGGGGGGTAGGCCTATATAAATCCCCCGGGACACCCATGCAAAGGGTTGATCTGATAAAGTTTTAGACACCACATAGAGAGAAAAGGAGAGCTAGCCTTGCCCTTCTTCTTCCCCTAGCCAAACAGCTCAAGGAGCACTTGTAGCTACTTGTGTTGATCTAGTGATCATGCGGAGACCCCGCAGAGTAGGACTAGGGGTGTTCTCTCCACGGAGAGCCCCGAACCTGGGTAAGATTCGCCAGCGTGCATGTCTTCGCCTTATCCCGTTTCCAGGCACCGGCGATGTCTTACTGGCTCCCACAATGATAAGCCACCCGTTGGCATATGTCGCACCTACCACCCGACATTTACGCACATGGGATGAGTTTGATCATTCAAATTTTGGTCTCAAGGCATGGGCACATTCACTTTGAACGCGTGTGGTGCCGCCGGACCATTCACTTTGAACGATTGTGTGCATCGCAAACGATTCTTCTACTTTACGCGCATGGGATGAGTTTGATAATTCAAATTTTTGTGGAAATTTCCCCGGGTACGTCATTGCATAATTTAACATCGCTTGCTAATTTGGGAACACAAAAGGGCGTACAGCAGACAGACCACACTTACTGAATCGAGCAATTTTAGTAATAACATAGAGCCAGTTGACCTAAACATTGCTCTAACAAAAGACCAGCATTAAAAACAAAGCCTAAGTATGCATAATTAAAAATCCGCCGCCGCGCCGGCCTATGCATCGCCGGTGTGAGATGAGACGTCGATGACTTGTCCTGGCGACATGCCGCCGTTGGTGGACTCCGCGTCCCCCCTGCTGAAGTCGACCGCGTCCTCATCCTCGTCCTCGTCCTCGGCGCCGCCCTCAAGGTTGTAGTACTCGTAGTAGTGGCTGCGCCAGAGCTCGCGTTGGTACTCCACTGCCGATTTCTCGGCGGACAGACTCTTCTCTACTTCGACCTCGGCCACGCGCAACTCCTCCTCCCGGCACTCCTCAATCTCCGCCGCCTCCTGCATCTCCAGCTCCCGCTCGGCGACCTCATGACGAAGCAGGTGCTCCATGGCCACCGCCTCCTTTTCATACGTGGGTTGCATGCTGGAGTCCGAGGTGTCCTGGAATATCTTGGCATGTGCATCATCGATCTTGGCGTGGATGGCCTCGACCCGGGCCAGGGCGACATCAGCGGCACGAACGGCAGCTCGAGCGCTCTCGGCGTTTGTAGCCGCCGTTGCAGCAGCAGCTCCAGCCGTCTCGACTGCTGCAGCTGCCCTATCGGCTGCCGCAGACACCCTCTCATTGGAAGCGGCCGCGCTCAATGCGGATGCGGCGGCACTCTCGCCGTAGGCGGTCGCGCTCTCGGCGCAGGCGGCGGTGCACGGGGAGGGGGGGACGCGGCCATCATACGGGGCTTCACGAAGCGTTTCCACGGCGTCATCTTTGCAAGAAGGGGGTGTGGGAATGGGGATCGGAATTCGTGGATTCGGGGGTTGCCGACACTAGAGCAGATGAGCCGGCGAAGCTTAAGGAGAGGGAGACTTAAATAGACCCAGATATTTTCATCGCAAACAGTTCCTAGAAAACAACTGTGTGTGATGTTGTAGATATTTTTTATTAGCTGTGAAAGACGAATTTGGAATAAAGTGCCAACGGATGGTGTTTTAAATGAATGAGAAATTTTGTAGTACTAATACAACTGTCATGTCAAATTTTGGAAAATTTCAGGGGTCATTTGACCTTCTAAGACATTTAAGTGATTTTCTAGCCATTTAATGACCGTAATTGAAATTTGAACTACATGTACATGCAACAGCTAACCATAACGGTTTGAAAACTCATATTTCGTGTACTTGTGTGCGATTTAACTTCATCTGCAGTAATTGGAAGGAATTTTCAAACATATTGGTCTAACGGCTATGACACAATTAAGCATGGAGTGACATGGCATTTTTATTCCAAAAAATTAAAAAAAATCAGAAACACATGAAACCATGGTTGATGTAATGTCACGCCACCAAGATGATGTGTTAAAAAAATTGGCATGTTTGACAAAAGTTTGGACACACACCCCTCACAAACCGGAGCAACTCACTAGAAGGATCGTGGTTCCGAGAGAGAACAATGCATATTTGATGACGAACGGGAGATAGCTTCCTCTTACGGCCTTCAAATTTTTTTCTACGTCTAACTTGCACTACTACAACTGTAATGTGAAATTTTTGAAAATTCTAGGGGTCATTTGACCTTTTAAAGACATTTAAATGATTTTCTAGCCATTTAATGACCATAATTCAAATTTGAACTACATCTACATGCAACGCGTAACCGAAACGGTTTGAAAAATCTTATTTGTGTACTTGCGTGCGAGTTAATTCCATGTGCAGTAAACTAGAAGGATTTTCAAACATATTTGTATCACGACATGGACACATATGCATGAATACGTATGCATGGAGTGGCATGGAATTTTAATTCCAAAAAAAATCAGAAACACATGAAACCTTGGTTGATGTAATGACATGCCACCAAGATGATGTGGTAAAGAAATTCGCATGTTTGACAAAAGTTTGGACACACACCCCTCACAAACAAGAGCAACTCGCTAGAAGGTTCGTGGTTCCGAGAGGGAACAATGCATGTTTGATGACGAACGGGAGATAGCTTCCTCTTACGGCCTTCAATTTTTTTCTACGTCTAACGTGCACTACTACAACTGTAATTGAAATTTTGGAAAATTCTAGGGGTCATTTGACCTTTTAAAGAAATTTAAGTGACTTTCTATCAATTTAATGACCGAAATTCAAATTTGAACTACATCTACATGCAACGCCTAACCAAAACGTTTTGAAAAATCATATATGTGTACTTGTGTGCGAGTTAATTCCATGTGCAGTAAATTAGAAGGAATTTTCAAACATATTGGTCTCACGATAGGGACACATCCATACGTATGCATGGAGTGACATGGCATTTTAATTCAAAAAATAGAAAAATGATGAGAAACACATGAAATCTTGGTTGATGTAATTTCATGCCACCAAGATGATGTGGTAAAGAAATTGGCATGTTTGACAAACGTTTGGACACCCACCCCTCACAAACCGGAGCAACTCGCTAGAAGGTTCATGGTTCCGAGAGGGAACAATGCATGTTTGATGACGAACGAGAGATAGCTTCCTCTTACAGCCTTCAAATTTTTTCCAACGTTTAACATGCACTAATACAACTGTCATGTGCAAATTTGGTAAATTTCAGGGGTCATTTGACCTTCTAAAGACATTTAAGTGATTTTCTAACCATTTAATGACCATAATTCAAATTTGAACTACATCTACATGCAACGCCTAACCATAACGGTTTAAAAAATCATATTTTTGTGTACTTGTGTGCGAGTTAATTCCATGTGCAGTAAATTCGAAGGAATTTTCAAACATATTGGTGTCAAGGCATGGGCATATGCATGGAGTGCATGCCATGGCATTTTAATTCCAAAAAATTAAAAAATGATCAGAAAAACATGAAACCTTGCTTGATTTAATGTCATGCCACCAAGATGATGTGGTAAAGAAATTGGGATGTTTGACGAAAGTTTGGACACACACCCCTCACAAACCGGACCAACTCGCTAGAAGCTTCATGGTTCCGAGAGGGAACAATGCATGTTTGATGACGAACGGGAGATAGCTTCCTCTTACGGCCTTGAAATTTTCCATGTGCAGTAAATTGGAAGGAATTTTCAAACATATTTGTCTAACAGCTATGACACAATTAAGCATGGAGTGACATTGCATTTCTATTCCAAAAAATCAAAAAAAAATCAGAAACACATGAAACCATGGTTGATGTAATGTCATGCCACCAAGATGATGTGGTAAAAAATTGGCATGTTTGACCAAAGTTTGGACACACACCCCTCACAAACCGGAGCAACTCACTAGCAGGCTCATGGTTCTGAGAGGGAACAATGCACATTTGATGACGAATGGGAGATAGCTTCCTCTTACGGCCTTCAAATTGTTTTCTACGTCTAACGTGCACTACTACAACTGTAATGTGAAATTTTTGAAAATTCTAGGGGTCATTTGACCTTTTAAAGACATTTAAATGATTTTCTAGCCATTTAATGACCGTAATTCAAATTTGAACTACATCTACATGCAACGCGTAACCGAAACGGTTTGCAAAATCATATTTGTGTACTTGTGTGTGAGTTAATTCCATGTGCAGTAAACTAGAAGGAATTTTCAAACATATTTGTATCACGACATGGACACATATGCATGAATACGTATGCATGGAGTGGCATGGCATTTTAATTCCAAAAAAAATCAGAAACACATGAAACCTTGGTTGATGTAATGTCATGCCACCAAGATGATGTGGTAAAGAAATTGGCATGTTTGACGAAAGTTTGGACACACACCCCTCACAAACCGGAGCAACTCGCTAGAAGGTTCGTGGTTCCGAGAGGGAACAACGCATGTTTGATGACGAACGGGAGATAGCTTCCTCTTACGGCCTTCAATTTTTTTTCTACGTCTAACGTGCACTACTACAACTGTAATTGAAATTTTGGAAAATTCTAGGGGTCATTTGAGCTTTTAAAGACATTTAAGTGATTTTCTATCCATTTAATGACCAAAATTCAAATTTGAACTACATCTACATGCAACGCCTAACCCAAACGTTTTGAAAAATCATATATGTGTACTTGTGTGCGAGTTAATTCCATGTGCAGTAAATTAGAAGGAATTTTCAAAAATATTGGTCTCAACGACATGGACACATGCATACGTATGCATGGAGTGACATGGCATTTTAATTCAAAAAATAGAAAAATGATGAGAAACACATGAAACCTTCGTTGATGTAATGTCATGCCACCAAGATGATGTGGTAAAGAAATTGGCATGTTTGACAAACGTTTGGACACCCACCCCTCACAAACCGGAGCAACTCGCTAGAAGGTTCATGGTTCCGAGAGGGAACAATGCATGTTTGATGACGAACGAGAGATAGCTTCCTCTTACAGCCTTCAAATTTTTTCCAACGTTTAACGTGCACTAATACAACTGTCATGTGAAAATTTGGTAAATTTCAGGGGTCATTTGACCTTCTAAAGACATTTAAGTGATTTTCTAACCATTTAATGACCGTAATTCAAATTTGAACTACATCTACATGTAACGCCTAACCAAAGCGGTTCGAAAAATCATTTTTTTGTACATGTGTGTGAGTTAATTCCATGTGCAGTAAATTCGAATGAATTTTCAAACATATTGTTGTCAAGGCATGGACACATGCATGGAGTGCATGCCATGGCATTTAATTCCAAAAAATTAAAAAATAATCAGAAAAACATGAAACCTTGCTTGATTTAATGTCATGCCACCAAGATGATGTGGTAAAAAATTGGCCTGTTTGACGAAAGTTTGGACACACCCCTCACAAACCGGAGGAAATGCATGTTTGCTGACGGACGGGAGATAGCTTCCTCTTATGGCCTTCAATTTTTTTCCTACGTTTAACGTGCACTAATACAACTGTCATGTGAAAATTTGGAAATTTTCAGGGGTCATTTGACCTTTTAAAGACATTTAAGTGATTTTCTAACCATTTAATGACCATAATTCAAATTTGAACTACATCTAGATGCAACGCCTAACCAAAACGGTTTGAAAAATCATATTTTTGTGTACTTGTGTGCGATTTAGAAAATCATCAGATGATGTAAATATCTGGTGTTCAAAAAAGAAAATGTAAAGATCTGGCAAGACAACCGGCCCCCACACGATTGGCACTCTATCTTGCGGCTCGAGGTTTGGTAGGTGATTGGCGGGGATCATTAATCAGACACGGTTCTGTATTGGAAACAGTCAGCTATTATGTTCACACACGGATTTGCTGCGGGAATTGTGTGTAATTCAAACTATAGTACTCGTAAATTCCGGGGACCGGCGTGTGTACTGTCCCCGTCGATCTAGATTTCGGCAGCCAATAAATACTACCTTGCTCACGTCATCCCACCTGCATTCACATCTACATCCTCCCCTCGCTCTCTCTCTCTCTCTCTCTCTCAAATCTCTGCCATGGCGCCGCCTGTCTGCCCACGCACCGACGAGGAGTCGCCGCCCCCGAGGACGCTCACTCGATTAGCAGCGACGAGGACCCCTACGCGCCGCCTGATGAGGTTGCGCCGGACCCCCCAACTTTGGATTGGTTTTGGGGCCAGTACAATCTTTGTCTGTGGAAGTCGCTGCTGCCGGCTGAGAAAGCCAGGCAAGTGGCGTTCAAGAAGGAGATGGCGGAGGAGAAAGCCAGGTACCAGGCGGCCCGTGAAGCCCGTGATGCCGCCTAGAAAAAGGAGGCGGCGGAGCTTTGGGGGCGGGCGCGTCGTCGTGCTGAGGAGGTGTACGAAGACGGGTACTTCGCGAGGAAGGTCATAGGCGCTGGGCGCCTCGTCGCTGTGTGGAGGTGGCCGATAAGCTCCAGCGCGCCACCGACGAGGAGCTCCAGCGGGCGCCCAACGAAATGGCAAGATCGACTGCGCGCGTCCGCCAGCAAGAGGCAGATCGGTACGTTAAGCGCTGCAAGGCAGAGGAGTCGGAGTACTGCCTCCGCACTGGGAAGACGCCGCGCACCAGGGAGCTGATGGCGAGGGGCTGCCGGAATACTGGCCCCAAGAGGGATTATTAGTTTTAGTATTGTTCATTTTCAATTTTATGCATTGTACCTAGTAGTTAAGTATCATCATGTATATGTGATGATATTATATATATATATATATATTCTGTGATGATCTAATGAACAATTAATATATATATATATATATATATATATATATTATGAATTCCATTTTCTATCTGTTTTTGTATACTAATTTGAATCTAGCTGTTATCATCCACATATATAGAATGGAAAGCGTATATACACACATTGAAACAGAACATATAAGAATGGAAAACAGAGTACACACATTGAAACAGAGCAATAAATAGAGCAATACTATGATTGCTGTGAATACAAAGCTATCCACGTCGAAACAACTTTTCAAAATAAAACGCGTCCATGAGACCATGACCAGCAGCCCTTGCCTAGGGTAGCTCTTGGCTCTGCCTGAACTCGTGCATGCGTTCGTCCAAGCGGTCGACACGCTCGTGGTACATCTGGAGCGCGATCTCGAGCTCCAAGTTGGCTATTTCATCGGAGATCACCAGCTCGAGGATGCGACGGCCATGTTCCTCTACTGCGCCCAGGTGGACACCTGGGCCAAGGAGGCGGTCGAGCCTGCAGACCAGCGTGTTGGCATCCAGCGGGCCGCGGACAAGGCGGATGGCGGCACCCATGCGAACGGCGCGGCGGGCGTCCGGTGCAAGTACGGCGTGGCCGGCATTTGGTGCAAGTACGGCGCTGAGGGCCTGTGCCCACTCCTGGCGAGGAATGGGGGTACTGACGGGATGTGTACCCAGCTGCGACGCCGTGTCGACAGCAGGCAAGCGCCGATGGATACGCTCTTGCTATGCGGCGCGCCACGCCTCTCGCTCTGTGGCGCTCCAACGGTCTCGCCATGCGGCGAGCCGTAGCCTATCGGTGCGGACGTGCCTAGCTTGCTCTGCGCGTGCCATTGATCATGTTGTGCGGCGAGCTGCAGCCTGTCGGCGCTGACATGCCTATCTTGATCCGCGGCGCTCAAGCGCCATGCGCCAAAGGTCTGCTCAACCCTGGCGATGACGCGCATCACAGCATCATCCATCACGTTGCCGGGGAGCGCCTTGGCCTCGAAGGGCCGTGGCGCCTGCTCGTTTTCCTCGTCGACGAGGTTGATGGCAGAGGCGACGCTTCGGTGGGTTGGCATGCTTGGAAAAGGTGGATGTGCTACAGGCTACGCTTGTTGCCTCCGTGCGTCGCGCGCCCCCTATGCGCAATATAGCAGGGTGGCGGGAAACAGGTGAGGAAATGGCGGGAAACGGTGGCGTGTTCATAAAACACCACCAATTAATGGAAACTTAGCATCGATCTAGCACAAGAAGTAGATGATGATCAGATGAACATGGACCACACTAGGGATCCCGTCGGTGATGAATTCATCAATCCCAAACGGTTGAATACTAGCAAGCGTTTGCCCACAACACACACGGCCTATTCCATCACAAATAGGTCGGATGGATCAACTGTATGCCACGTATCGCACATTGTCAAAAAGTAATGCGGTAGACCTTCTTTAACATGTGTTAAAAAATAAAATAAAAATAAAAACAAGGACCTCGAGGTTAAATTAGCTGAGGGAATGGGGCATTTCGGTCATTTGACCGAAATGACCCATCCCATCACCTAATTTAACATCAACACAACTTCCCATCCAGTCACTCATCTGATGGCTGCTCCAGCCTGAGCACACTTAACTTGATAGTTTTCTTACATGAGCTACTGGTGGAACTAGTCCTTGCTGATAGGAATGCCTCTTCGCATCCTTATGGCGTATCCAGATGACCACCCGTCCTACAATGGCCAATAGATGTTGTGTAGACAGAGCATATCACATACGTCTTATTAGTAGCAATCGTCTGCGTTATTATCGGTCTTCGCACACATTTCTGATTACAGACCTGTTTGCCGCGTATCACACACATCTTGTTATATTGAATCGTTTCTATTCTCTTGCCTAATCACAAACAGTTCATCCGAGTGAACCGTATGATGTACATCGCACACACCTTGATCGGGCTGTCCGTTTCTTTTATGTTCCCTAATCACAAACAGTTCATCCGAGTGAACTGTATGTTGTACATCGCACACACCTTCATCTGGCTGCCCGTTTCTTTTGTTCCTCCTCATCGCAAATAGTTAATTAAACTGAACCGTATGCCCTTCATCGCACATGCAACTAAAACCTGAACCGTGTTTGATGCATCCGTCATCGCAAATGTTTTATACATTTCTGACGGTTTTCCTACACCATCGTTTGCGATCATTGCATCGCACACAGTTTCTCGAAGGGTCTCTGATCGTAGTGTCGCATTAGCAGCATCCTGCAGTAGTGAAATAAATGAGTCTGGATGAAGGAGTTCATATCCGATCTAGGTGTCATACCTAGTGCATCGGGTCCAATGAAAATCTTTTGTGACAATACTGGAGCAATAGCCTTGGCGAAGGAATCCAGATTTCACACGAGAAGCAAGCACATCAAGAGACGCTTCAATTCCGTCCGTCATCAAGTGTCAGAAGGGGACATAGAGATTTCCAAGATACATACAGATCTGAATATTGCAGACCCATTGACTAAGCCTCTCTCACGAGCAAAACATGATCAGCACCAAGACTCCATGGGTGTTAGAATCATTACTATGTAATCTAGATTATTGACTCTAGTGCAATAGGGAGACTGAAGGAAATATGCCCTAGAGGAAATAATAAAGTTGTTATTTATATTTCCTTATATCATGATAAATGTTTATTATTCATGCTAGAACTGTATTACCCAGAAACTTAGTACATGTGTGAATACATAGACAAACAGAGTGTCCCTAGTATGCCTCTACTTGACTAGCTCGTTAATCAAAGATGGTTAAGTTTCCTAGCCATAGACATGTGTTGTCATTTAATGAATGGGATCACATCATTAGAGAAATATGTGATGGACAAGACCCATCCGTTAGCTTAGCACTATGATCGTTTAGTTTATTGATATTGCTTTCTTCATGACTTATACATGTTCCTATGACTATGAGATTATGCAACTCCCGAATACCGGAGGAACACTTAGTGTGCTATCAAACATCACAACGTAACTGTGTGATTATAAATATGCTCTACAGGTGTCTCCGATGGTGTTTGTTGAGTTGGCATAGATCGAGATTAGGATTTGTCACTCCGATTGTCGGAGAGGTATCTCTCGGCCCTCTCGGTAATGTACATCAGTATAAGACTTGTAAGCAATGTGACTAATGAGTTAGTTGAGGGACGATGCATTACGGAACGAGTAAAGAGACTTGCTAGTAACGAGATTGAACTAGGTATGATGATACCGACGATCGAATCTCGGGCAAGTAACATACCGATGACAAAGGGAATAACGTATGTTGTTATGCGGTTTGACCGATAAAGATCTTCGTAGAAAATGTAGGAGCCAATATGAGCATCCAGGTTCCGCTATTGGTTATTGACCGGAGATGTGTCTCGGTCATGTCTACATAGTTCTCGAACCCGTAGGGTCCGCACGCTTAACGTTCGATGACGATTTGTATTATGAGTTATGTGTTTTGATGACCGAAGTTTGTTCAGAGTCCCGGATGAGATCACGGACATGACGAGGAGTCTCGAAATGGTCGAGACATAAAGATTCATATATTGGAAGGTTACATTCGGACACCGGAATGGTTCGGGTCGTTTCGGAGTACCGGGGGTTATCGAAACCCCCTCCGGGAAGCTATTGGGCCTCATGGGCCTTAGTGGAGAAGACAGAGGGCCGGCCAGGAGGTGGCATGCGACCCCCTTTTCCCAATCCGAATTGGACAAGGGGAGGAGGCGGCGCCCCCCTCCTTCCTTCTCTCCTCCTCCTCCTTCCCCCCTTCTCCCACTTGGAATAGGAAAGGGGGGCGAATCCTACTAGGTTTGGAGTCTTAGTAGGACTCCCCCCATGGCGCGCCTCCCCCCTTGGCCGGCCTCCTCCTCCCCCTCCTTTATATACGTGGGGAGGGGGCACCCTAGAACACACAAGTTGATCTTTTAGCCATGTGCGGTGCCCCCCCCCCCCACAGTTACACACCTCGATCATATTGTCGTAGTGCTTAATTAGCTGAAGCCCTGCGCCGGTAACTTCATCATCACCGTCGCCATGCCGTCGTCCTGACGAAACTCTCCCTCAGACTTAACTGGATCAAGAGTACAAGGGACGTCATCAAGCTGAACGTGTGCTGAACACGGAGGTGTCGTACGTTCACTGCTAGGATCGGTCGGATCGTGAAGACGTACGACTACATCAACCGCGCTGATAAAACACTTCCGCTTTCGGTCTACGAGGGTGTTGGGGAACGCAGTATTTCAAAAAAAAAATCCTATGATCATTCAAGATCTATCTAGGAGATGCATACCAACGAGAGGGGAGACGTTGTCCACGTACACTTGTAGACCAAAAGCGGAAGCGTTTAGTAACGCGGTTGATGTAGTCGAACTTCTTCGCGATCCGACCGATCCAAGTACCGAACATACGGCACCTCCGCGTTCAGCACACGTTCAGCTCGATGACGTCCCTCGTGTTCTTGATCCAGTTGAGGACGAGAGTGAGTTCCGTCAGCACGACGGCGTGGCGACGGTGATGATGAAGTTACCGGCGCAGGGTTTCGCCTAAGCACTACGACGATATGACCGAGGTGTGTAACTGTGGAGGGGGGCACCGCACACGGCTAAGACAAATCTTGGAGTGCCTTTGGGGTGCTCCCTGCCCACGTATATAAAGGAGGGAGGAAGAGCAGGCCGGCCCTAGAGGGGGCGCGCCATGGGGGGGAGTCCTACTTGGACTCCCCGTCCAAGTAGGATTCGCCCCCCTTTTCCTATTCCAACTAGGAGAAGGAAGGGAAGGAGGAAGAGGGGAGAAGGAAGGAGGGGGGCGCCGCCCCCTCCTAGTCCAATTCGGACCAGCCCATGGGGGGGGGCGCGGCCACCCCTTAAGGCCCTTCTCTCCTTTCCCGTATGGCCCATTAAGGCCCACTACTTCCCTCGGCGAATTCCCGTAACTCTCCGGTACTCCAAAAAATACCCGAATCACTCGGAACCTTTCCGATGTCCGAATATACCCTTCCAATATATCGATCTTTACCTCTCGACCATTTCGAGACTCCTCGTCCTGTCCGTGATCTCATCCGGGACTCCGAACAAACTTCGGTCATGAAATCACATAACTCATAATACAAATCGTCATCGAACGTTAAGCGTGCGGACCCTACGGGTTCGAGAACTATGTAGACATGACCGAGACACATCTCCGGTCAATAACCAATAGCGAAACCTGGATGCTCATATTGGCTCCTACATATTCTACGAAGATCTTTATCGGTCAAACCGCATAACAACATACGTTGTTCCCTTTGTCATCGGTATGTTACTTTCCCGAGATTTCGATCGTCGATATCATCATACCTAGTTCAATCTCGTTACCGACAAGTCTCTTTACTCGTTCCGTAATACTTCATCCCGCAAATAACTCATTAGTCACATTGCTTGCAAGGCTTATAGTGATGTGTATTACCGAGAGGGCCCAGAGATACCTCTCTGAAACACGGAGTGACAAATCCTAATCTCGATCTATGCCAACCCAACAAATACCTTCGGAGACACCTGTAGAGCATCTTTATAATCATCCAGTTACGATGTGACGTTTGATAGCACACAAAGTGTTCCTCCGGTATTCGGGAGTTGCATAATCTCATAGTCTGAGGAACATGTATAAGTCACGAAGAAAGCAGTAGCAATGAAACTGTAATGATCATAATGCTAAGCTAAGGAACAGGTCTTGTCCATCACATCATGCTCCTAATGATGTGATCCCGTTCATCAAATGACAACACATGTCTATGGTGAGGAAACATAACCATCTTTGATAAACGAGCTAGTCAAGTAGAGGCATACTAGGGACACTTTGTTTTGTCTATGTATGCACACATGTACTAAGTTTCCGGTTAATACAATTCTAGCATGAATCATAACATTTATCATGATATAAGGAAATAAATAATAACTTTATTATTGCCTCTAGGGCATATTTCCTTCAGTCTCCCACTTGCATTAGAGTCAATAATCTAGTTCACATCGCCATGTGATTTAACAGCAATAGTTCACATCGTCATGTGATTTAACACTCTATAGTTCACATCGTCATGTGACCAATACCCAAAGGGTTTACTAGAGTCAATAATCTAGTTCACATCGCCATGTGATTAACACCCAAAGAGTACTAAGGTGTGATCATGTTTTGCTTGTGAGAAAGGTTTAGTCAATGGGTCTGCCACATTCAGATCCGTATGTATTTTGCAAATTTCTATGTCTACGAAGCTCTGCACGGAGCTACTCTAGCTAAATGCTCCCACTTTGAATATGCATCCAGATCGAGACTCAGAATCATCCAAATCGTTGTCAAAGCTTGCATCGATGTAACTCTTTACGACGAACTCTTTATCACCTCCATAACCGAGAAATATTTCCTTAGTCCTCTAAGGATAATTTTGACCAATGTCAAGTGATCTACTCCTAGATCACTATTGTACTCCCTTGCCAAACTCAGGGCAGGGTATACAATAGGTCTGGTACATAGCATGGCATACTTTATAGAACCTATGGCTGAGGCATAGGAAATGACTTTCATTCTCTCTATCTTCTGCCGTGGTCGGGCTTTGAGTCTTACTCAACTTCACACCTAGCAAAACAGGCAAGAACTCCTTCTTTGACTGTTCCATTTTGAACTACTTCAAAATCTCGTCAAGGTATGTACTCATTGAAAAAACTTATCAAGCGACTTGATCTATCTCTATAGATCTTGATGCTTAATATGTAAGCAGCTTCATCGAGGCCTTTCTTTGAAAAACTCCTTTCAAATACTCCTTTATGCTTTCCATAAAATTCTACATTATTTATGATCAACAATATGTCATTCACATATACTTATCAGAAAGGCTGTAGTGCTCCCACTCACTTTTTGTAAATACAGGCTTCACCGCAAGTCTGTACAAAATTATATGCTTTGATCAACTCATCAAAGCGTATATTCCAACTCCGAGATGCTTGCACCGGTCCATAGATGGATCGCTGGAGCTTTGCACACTTTGTTAGCACCTTTAGGATCGGCAAAACCTTCTGGTTGCATCATATACAACTCTTCTTTAAGAAATCCATTAATGAATGCAGGTTTGATATCCATTTGCCAAATTTCATAAAATGCGGCCTAACATGATTCAGACAGACTTTTAAGCATCGATACAAGTGAGAAAATCTCATTGTAGTCAACATCTTGAACTTGTCGAAAACATTTTTGCGACAATTCGAGCTTTGTAGATAGTAGCACTACTATCAGTGTCCGTCTTTCTGTTGAAGATCCATTTATTCTTTATGGCTTGCCAATCATCGAGCAAGTCAACCAAAGTCCACACTTTGTTCTCATGCATGCATCCCATCTCAGATTTCATGTCCTCAAGCCATTTTGCGGAATATGGGCTCATCATCGCTTCCTCATAGTTCATAGGTTCGTCATGGTCTAGTAACATGACCTCCAGAATAGGATTACCGTACCACTCTGGTGCGGACCGTACTCTGGTTGACCTACGAGGTTCGGTAGTAACTTGCTCTGAAGTTTCATGATCATCATCATTAACTTCCTCACTAATCGGTGTAGGCATCACTAGAACAGATTTCTATGATGAACTACTTTCCAATTCGGGAGAAGGAACAATTACCTCATCAAGTTCTACTTTCCTCCCACTCACTTCTTTCGAGAGAAACTCCTTCTCTAGAAAGGATCCATTCTTAGCAACAACGATCTTGCCTTCGGATCTGTGATAGAAGGTGTACCCAATAGTTTCTTTTGGGTATCCTATGAAGACGCACTTCTTGTGACACCCAAAATTTTATTTGGCTTTTTCAAACTTTTATTTGATTTGAGGGATGTTATTTAAAATTTTCTGAAGTACTCTCCCTGTCAAAATATTTTCTTTTATGACAAGTGTTTTGTTTTGGATTCACCCAAGACTTGATTTTGGTCTTGGAGGTTTTTCCATCTTATGTGGACTCAAACCCAAATGATTTTCATTTGGGAAATTTCTTTTGAAAATCTTTTAAAAAGCCCTATGGCATTTGGAGTGATCTTTTCCCCATTTTCAAAATCTCTTCTTGCCATGACATGAGTGGAAATCCCCTCCCATAAGCCTTTCCCCATCTTTGTGTCAAGTTATACTTCAAATCCAGCAAGTTGAACCTCCCCATATATTTTCTTCCATTTAAAATAATTTCTGCCTTCTATTTTGACCCTTGGAGATTTACAAAGGAGCTACCTTTTCTACTTTGAGTTTGGCCTCCAAACAAGTCTCCCTGGCTAGTCCTTAGAGCCCTCAACCAAGATCCATGAAGATCCACTGGTCTCCAGTTCAAATATTTCAAATTGTGCTTGCTGTAAGTTTGGACCATATTTGCCAAATTTGATGAAATTCATTTGAATTCTCCTCCTAAAAATCTGAGAAAATTCATGCAGCCTCTGGGTCCATTGAGAGGTCACCTCACCAAGTCCCAGCTCCAGAAAAAAAATTCTTCATGCCAAATCATTTCATCGAGCACTTGAAGGGCACTGTTTCTGTCAATGTTCAGAAATTCAGAGTTACAGTTTCAGTGAGCACTGTCGTTTTCTTCAGAACTCCTTCTCGATCTCGCCAGTACCGTGGTGGCGCCTTGCTCCCTGTTCTCTCCTTCTTATCCCTGCACCGCACGATCTCCTGGAGGCTTGCGGACGTCGGCGACGAGCAGGAGGAGGTGCGCCACCCCGTGAGCGACGGCAGCGGCGGCTTTTGCGGCTGCCAGAGAGGCGCAGCGTTGGCCGGCGCCGCCCAGCGCCGCCCAAGCCACCCGAGGTCGCCGCGTGGCCATCCACTCACCCGTGCACGCTGCCATCCTTCGTCGTGAACTGGTAGGCGCGGAGCGCGCTCCCTGCCGCCGCCGTGCCCGTACGGCCTCCCCGTCGAGGATCGGCGCATTACGCGTTGCCCGACCGAGGTTTAGCGGTGGAACGGCACCAGTGATCTTCCCTGATGGTGCCTAGCCCCCTAAACCCCCTGCCCAAGCTCTGCCACGCCGTAATCGTTCGTCGGAAATATCCCGTTCACGGCCACCCCCTCGGATCGCTTATAAAAGGAGGCCACGAGCTCGAACTCGAACCCACACCACCTCTCCACTCCACCAATACCACGCCAAGCCACTGGAAGAGCCCCGAGGGAGCCTTCTTCCCCAACTCCGGCCGCCTCGACCCGCCACGGGACCCAGCTCGATTCGCTCCCGTGCGTGCATCTCTACCCCTCAGCTCTTGCCAGTAGCTTCCTAGTACATCCACTCTCCTGACCCGCGCTTCAATTTGGAGTTTGCAGCACCCACCGGAGTTCTCCACCATCGCTCGAACCACCGTCCGCCGGAGAAAGTGTCGCCGTCGACGTGGTGCTCTCCGACGGCCAAGTCCACCACCCACCGACGCGGAAGAACACACTGAACCACTTGGTACCCTCCAATCTCCCTGCCTCGCCGTGGTTCAACGCCGGCGACCACCGCAGCCTTCGGGCGCCGGCGAAGTTTTAAACCTGACGTGTGGGACCCCCCCCCCGTCAGCCTCTCTTCTGTTCCCTCTCGAACCGTTTTCTGTTGGCGCCTTCGGGCAAAATGCGTCTTCTCTTTGGGCTGGCGCATTTCTTTCCGAATCGTTTTCTGTTTTCTCAGTTAAGTCCCTGGTTCTTTTCTGTTTCATCACAGATCAGTCCCTAGACTAAAACCCTTATATCTTTTTAATAAAATATGATTTTTGACTGATTCTTTTTCTGTCAGGCTTATATTTTTGTCTAGTTTTTTATAGTATTTATTTGGAATATTTTTGGAACAACTTTTATGCACGCGATGATTTTCACGTTAGTGTACGGTTTCGCTATACCGTAGGTTCCGGAGGAGGTGACGGAGCCGCGAACTTCGCCGAGCTAGACTCCGACTTCTCCGAACCAGGCAAGCATGTTTGAACCTTTGATATGATAGGTGTTTTGCATGTTTGCTTGAATGGTTGTGCATGGCATATGAGCATCGGTGAGTATCTCGTTGCATGCAAGGCAACTATCCGTGTGTTCCGAAGATACCGTGATCTTTGATGAGAGATGACCTGATCATGTGGTGACATGAAAGGTAGTAAGATGGTATTGTTGTAGCATGCCAGCCTTACGTCATCCGTTAAACCCCGACGTTAACGTGGACTGAGTCACGTTACCGTTCCTTCCCTTTCGTGCTGCCACATGTTTTCTGCAAAGAATACGGTTTAGTAAGTTGTTAACCTCTTTCCTTGTACACACCAAATAGAGGGGCCGGGATGAGGGTTCCATGGCCCTGGATTAAAGCCAGTCATCCGGTCAGGGGGCATGGGTGTTTCCGGTTGGGACCGAGAGGGGGGCACCCCTTAGAGCGCGCGGTATAAATTTGATCCCATGCTACGCGAGGTTGTAGCCTCCCCGTCTCAAGGTTTTTCTTGAACGTTGCCGAGGGTGATTCCTGGCATCGGAATGTTGAATGGGTGTGTACTGGTTAGATGTGTTTCTCATAAAACACCATAAACGGAACTAGTCCCTTGTGACTACTGAAATCCGTTGGTTGTGGTTAAATAGTACAAACTCTGCAGAGTCAAATCTTTCCGAGTCATCGTGTCCATGGTCAAGGACCGTGGCCAACTATATCCATATCCATGTCAGTCTCCATGGTAAATCCCCGGTGAACAAGTTCGAGTGGTAAACCCGGTTAAATTGTTATTTCTGTGGATGGACTAACCTTTTATTTATATCGTACTTGAAATGATTTACATTCTTGAGCTACTGAGTTATTAAGTTATGATATAAGCCCTTTATGTGATGTCGCTCAGACATCCGACTGTGGCACTCTTGTCTTTTACTTTCAATATAAGCCCTTTATGTGATGTCGCCTAGACGTCCGACTGTGGCACTCCTGTCTTTTACTTTTGATATAAGCCCTTTATGTGATGTCGCTCAGACGTCCGACTGTGGCACGCTCGTTATTTACTTTTGATATAAGCCCTTTATGTGATGTCGCTCAGACGTCCGACTGTGGCACGTACTGTCATTTATTTTTCCGTTATAAGCCCTTTATGAGGTGTCGCCTTGACGCCCGACTGCGGCATTGTTATTTCATTTTTACCCTTCCGAGGAGTCTTTCAGACACTCGATTGGCCTTCAGTATTACTTTGGGATTTCGGGAGGACTACCGCCCGACTTCCCTTTTATATTTCCATGCATTGCTATCCCATTGTCTGAGTGCGCTTGTTAATCTGTTCATATGCATCATGTTTACATTTATTATATCTTATGTCCGAACTGTCTTGCGAGTACTTTCATAGTACTCACCTGGCTTGTTGATTTGGCCAGATGTTGACGAAGGCGATCTCATGGATGAAGAGTTTGATAGTGAGTCCGACGCCTAGAGGAATCCCAGTCAGTCCCGTGCGATCCTGGATATTGGTCACTTGTATTATATACGCTTCCGCCACCCACAATAAGAATCCTCGAGCCTCACTCCGACGCTCGAAGAGTTGTTAGATTCAGGAGTCATGTCACCCACTTCACTGTGACATATCCACCACCGTTGTTTCTTTGCGAGTCAGTAGTATGCCACCCTATCCGCCTTTATGTATTATTGGCGTGCTTGTAATAAATTGTTGAGCAGTCTCCGCTCAGCCTTGTATTATATTTAGTACTCCTGGTTTTTTCTTCTGTGATCAAGACATTGTCTACCAGTGAGGAGGAATTCTTCTCTACTGGTCCGTAAAAGGGATCGTTTTCTCAATAAATATTTTTATTGAAAAGCCGGTCGTGACAAGCTTGGTATCAGAGCCAGGCTGACTGTAGGAAGCCACTAGGTGCGATCGCTAATCGGTTATTAGCGTCTTTGGTGCTTTTTCAGCATTTTGCAAATGTAGCTATTTTCTGTTGGTCATCATAAATTTATGATTTGACTACTCAGAATTTTTGCCTACTTTTGTAGATGGCTGGCAACGACTGCGAGACTCGGGTGTTCACTAACGTGCCCGAGGGGTTTGTCAAACTCCTCGTCTCCATCACCAAGCTCGCGATCGGGCCAGCGACGCGTCCGGAGTTCACGCTTTACCAGCACAAGCTCAGCGACGACGTGTCTATGCACCAAGCCGTGGTGCAATTCAAGGGAGGACGTTCTGCGTCTCGCCACTTCCGTTTTGTGGGAAGGGCCATGCCTACGGAGAGGCATGCCATGCAGATGGCCGCCCGTGAGGCGATAGCTCGCCTTCGGGATATCCTTCCTATGATGAAGACTCGTCGCTACCGCTACCTCCCATGCCATGTGCCATATACTTGTCACTATGCATTCGCCTGCCATAGGGGAGAGCGAGATGAAGCTATCGAGATGCTTGTCGAGTATCTCAAAGCTCTGGAGGAATCTTTCGACAACCTCGTGGACGATCTTGTGGCTGCCCGCATGGACTTAGTTCGGGGCGGTCCTGCCAGCAGGAAGGAGCTTCTCCACATGGCACCGCCACTGACTTTCGTCTCGTCCTCAGCATCTTATTCACCGGCCATTTTGGCCACTGCTCGCCGTCTGCCTACCACTGAGGAGTTCGACCGAGTCATCGCTCCTACTCCAGTCAGAGCTGCACCGCCTGCCGCACCCGCACTGCCGCCTGTCGCACCCGCGCCATCACCTCAGCGCAGTGCTACGCGCCTAGAGCCTACTAGGGAGGAGGTGGAGGTTGAGTCTCCTACACCGCTGGGTCTTACCCTCAGCAAGGGGAAGGACATCTTCACCATCTCCGACTGAGTGCGCCTAGTAGCCGCGCGATGTTTCTGCATGTGCGTTATGTTTTATGTGTACTTAAGTTTGTAGTAGTTGTGTGCGCTGGATTTCGGAGGGGTGTGCTAGCCTTAATAACATGTCAGGAATGTGTACGCACATCATGAGTGATGTATCGTATGTTTGCGTATCGCGTGTAAGATATGTGCTAAGCAGTCCTTCTCCGTGCGCAGTCAAATATTTTCTCGGAAAATCTTGAGGTCTTTTAAATTTTTTGTCTTTGCAAGATTTTCCTTGTGCCACACAGTTCTTCTCATGTTTTTTGCAAAATAATACCCCAGAGTGAAAATGTCTCGTCCTTGGACCCGTTCCATGCCAAATCCAACCGAAGAAGTTTATGGAACACAGACCAGCAACAACTTCACTCAGGGACAGTCTAGTCAACAGGACAGTTAGGCAGCCTTATCTCAAGTATGCCGCCTTTTCGAACAAAGCCAACAGCAGCACTAAGAGATGATGAATCACGTCATCAATATGGGAAACCACCATGAGCCATATCAACCACACTCCAAGTTGTCTGAATTACAGAAGACTCGCCCTCCAACGTTTGCTCACACTGATAGGCCGCTTGAAGCCGATGATTGGCTTCGAGACATCGAAAGAAAGCTGATTATTGCGCAGTGTTCAGATCATGAGAAGGTGCCTTATGCACCCCACTACCTTACTGGAGCAGCTGCAGCATGGTGGGAGAACTTCCTACACATGCATCCCAGTGAACACAACATCACCTGGGAAGAGTTTAAGGAAGGCTTTCGTGGGGCACACATCCCCAGGAGCATCATAAAAATCAAGAAAAGAGAATTTGATGACCTCAAGCAAAGAGGCATGTCAGTGACAGAATACAACGGTCAGTTTACCCAGCTATCTCGTTATGCCTACGATGAACATATGACTGAGAACAAAAGGATGGAAAAATTTCTGGACGGCCTGGCGCCAGCATTAAGATGCCAACTGGTCGTACACACTTTCCCAGATTTCAAAACTCTGGTTGACAAGGCCATTACCTTGGAGAATGAGCGCCGCAGTCTGGAGGATATCCGTAAGCGAAAAAGGGACAAGACGACTCTTGCTCGCAACAATCGAAGCAAGACTGAGGTTCCGAGGAATGAAGCGAGAAAATCCACGACGACTGCTATAAGGCCAACCAGACAGTTTCATTCAAGGGACAAGGACTTTACGTACCGTCCAGGGGTCACTTGCTATGCTTGTGGTGAAGAAGGGCACTATGCCAAAGAGTGCCCAAAACCAAGGAACTCGGCCCCCAAGCCGAACAATGGTGGGAACAATCCAGCCCCCAAGCGCAACAATTTCAATCCCAGCAGCAATCACAGGAAGGGTCACCTGAACCATGTGACCAGGGAAGAAGCCCAGAATGCCCCAGACATCGTACTCGGTACGTTCCCTGTCAACACAGTACCTGCCACGGTTTTGTTTGATTCTGGAGCTTCTCACTCGTTCATTTCGAATAGTTTCGTTTTGCAACATGGTTTTCCGATACTTCCCTTGGAAAAATCTATGATCATCAAGTCCCCCGGGAATAAGCAGATCACTCAGAGTTACTGCCAAGGAGTGATTATTGAATTTGAAGGACTAAAGTTTCAGGCTAATCTCATCGTGTTGGAAAATAAAGGACTGGATGTTATCCTAGGGATGGACTGGTTGACCACCAACAAGGGATTTATTGATTGTTTCAATCGGACTGTGATTCTCACTCATCATCACGGCAAGACAATAAAGGTTACAGCTCAAGAGAGACCACGGTCACGGCAGCCAAAGTTGAACAAAGTGGATATTTCAGAACTGAGAAAAGTTCCAGTGGTGTGCGAATTTCCTGACGTATTTCCTGAAGAACTACCAGGCATGCCACCAGACCGAGAGATAGAGTTCAGCATTGAACTAGCACCTGGCACCACTCCCATCTATAAGAAACCTTATAGAATGGCACCCTCAGAGTTGGTAGAATTGAAGAAGCAAATAAAGGAATTACTGGACAAAGGATTTATTCGAGCCAGCTCCTCACCTTGGGGTTCGCCAGTATTATTCGCCAAGAAAAAGGATGGGACACTGAGATTGTGTATAGACTATCGAGCTCTCAATATGGTCACCATCAAAAACAAATATCCGATGCCACGGATAAATGATTTGTTTGACCAGCTCGCACAAGCCAAGGTGTTCTCAAAAATTGATTTAAGATCGGGATATCATCAATTGAAAGTACGGACAGAAGATATCCCTAAGACAGCATTCACCTCCAGATACGGATTATATGAGTTCACAGTGATGCCTTTTGGACTGACGAACGCCCCCGCATATTTTGTCCACCTCATGAACAAAGTGTTTATGAAATTCATGGACAAATTTGTAGTGGTGTTCATTGACGATATTCTGGTATACTCAAGGACACCAGAAGAACATGCCGAACATCTCAGAATTGTTTTGGGAGAATTAAGGAAACATCAATTGTACGCCAAATTTAGCAAGTGTGAATTTTGGCTAAGACAAGTTGGTTTTCTAGGCCATATATTAACCCAAGAAGGCGTGGCCGTAGACCCAGAAAAGGTCAAGGCCATACTTGACTGGAAACCACCAGCCAACGTGACCGATGTACGGAGTTTCCTTGGAATGGCTGGATATTACCGGAGGTTTATTGAAGGATTCTCCACTGTGGCGAAACCAATGACCCAGTTGCTCAAGAAAGACAAGAAATTTGTATGGACGGAAGCATGCGAGAAAAGCTTCCAAGAACTCAAGAAGAAACTAACAACCGCACCGGTTCTGATCGTGCCAGACATACACAAGAGTTTTGAAGTGTATTGTGACGCATCCCGGAAGGGCCTCGGATGCGTACTGATGCAGGATGGCAAAGTTGTCGCGTATGCTTCCCGGCAACTCCGGAAGCATGAGGAGAACTATCCTACTCATGACTTGGAGCTAGCAGCCGTCATCCACACACTCAAAGAGTGGAGACACTTTCTGTTGGGAAACCGTTGTGAAATATATACGGACCATAAGAGCCTCAAATATATTTTCACACAACCAGAGCTAAATTTACGGCAACGACGCTGGTTGGAATTGGTCAAGGACTATGATGTCGGCATTCACTATCATCCAGGGAAGGCCAATGTAGTGGCAGATGCTCTTAGTCGGAACCCCAGCCCGGGCAACGACAGTCCACAGAACTTGAGACCTGAGTTTCAGCAGGAGTTCGCTAGACTCAACATGGTGTTAGTCTCTGAGGGCACCGTATCAAATCTGGAGATACATCCCACCCTAATGGAACAAATTAAGAAGGCTCAGCAGAGACATCCCAGCATCGAAGGTATAAAGAGAAAATGAGCCTTGGCAAGGCTTCAGAGTTCGTCACAGACAATGAAGGAATATTATGGTACGGGGACAGACTTTGCGTACCAAACATTGAGGAACTCAAGCAACAAATCCTAACCGAAAGCCACACCGCTCCATACTCGATCCACCCTGGAGGAACCAAAATGTACAAAGACATTCAGGAAAGATTTTGGTGGCACGGTATGAAAAGGGATATAGCCGCATTCATTGCTTGTTGCGATTCATGTCAGCGCATAAAAGCCGAGCATCAAAAGCCAGCAGGGCTGCTACAGCCAAACCGGGTACCTGAGTTGAAATGGGATGAAATTGGAATGGACTTCATCATCGGACTACCTCGATCACAACGCGGAAATGACGCCATATGGGTCATCACAGATAGGCTAACCAAGGTAGCCCATTTCATTCCCGTGAAGACAACCTACTCCACTCAAAGGCTAGCCAAGCTTTATCTCTCCCGTATAGTTTGTCTGCATGGAGTCCCAAAGACTATAATATCCGACCGAGGCACTCAATTTGTCTCTAAATTTTGGGATCACTTACAACAAGCTCTGGGCACTCAACTAGCATTCAGTACAGCGTACCACCCTCAGACGGATGGACAAACGGAACGCGTGAACCAAATCCTAGAGGACATGCTGAGAGCCTGTGTGCTCACCTATGGATCCAGTTGGGAAGAAAGTTTGCCATATGCCGAGTTTGCTTACAACAACAGTTACCAAGCCAGCTTACAAATGGCACCCTTTGAAGCATTGTACGGACGGAGGTGTCGTACCCCACTAAATTGGTCAGAAACAGGTGACAGTCGTATCTTCGGCCCAGACATGCTCAAGGAGGCCGAGGAGAAGGTTAAACAGATCAGGGACAGACTCAAGACGGCTCAAAGCCGACAGAAGAGCTACTACGATCGAAAACATCGTGAGGTCAGCTTTGAACCCGGTGATTACGTATACCTACGAGTATCTTCTATGAGGGGCCTACAACGGTTCAAAATTAAGGGGAAGCTAGCCCCAAGATTTATTGGACCATTCGGTGTGATTGCACGAAGAGGCACAGTAGCCTACCAGCTAGACCTACCCAAAGAGCTGTCAGACGTCCACGACGTGGTCCACGTTTCACAATTGAGGAAATGTGTGAGTAACCCGGAAAAGCATGTACCTCATGAGAGCATTGATGTACAACTAGACCTCACCTACAGAGAGCGGCCAGTAAAGATTTTGGAAGAGTCTGAAAGGAGGACCCGTCAGAAAACAACTAAAATTTTCAAGGTTCAGTGGAGCAACCACACCGAGGATGAAGCTACATGGGAAAGGGAAGATTTTCTCCAGGCAGAGTATCCAAATCTATTTGAGGATCAACAGAAATCTCGGGGACGAGATTTTTCCTAAGGGGGTAGGTGTTGTGACACCCAAAATTTTATTTGGCTTTTTCAAACTTTTATTTGATTTGAGGGATGTTATTTAAAATTTTCTGACGTACTCTCCCTCTCAAAATATTTTCTTTTATGACAAGTGTTTTGTTTTGGATTCACCCAAGACTTGATTTTAGTCTTGGAGGTTTTTACATCTTATGTGGACTCAAACCCAAATGATTTTCATTTGGGAAATTTCTTTTGAAAATCTTTTAAAAAGCCCTATGGCATTTGGAGTGATCTTTTCCCCATTTTCAAAATCTCTTCTTGCCATGACATGAGTGGAAATCCCCTCCCATAAGCTTTTCCCCATATTTGTGTCAAGTTATACTTCAAATCCAGCAAGTTGAACCTCCCCATATATTTTTTTCATTTAAAATAATTTCTGCCTTCTATTTTAACCCTTGGAGATTTACAAAGGAGCAACCTTTTCTACTTTGAGTTTGGCCTCCAAACAAGTCTCCCTGGATAGTCCTTAGAGCCCTCAACCAAGATCCATGAAGATCCATTGGTCTCCAGTTCAAATATTTCAAATTGTGCTTGCTGCAAGTTTGGACCATATTTGCCAAATTTGATGAAATTCATTTGAATTCTTCTCCTAAAAATCTGAGAGAATCCAGGCAGCCTCTGGGTGCATTGAGAGGTCACCTCACCAAGTCCCAGCTCCAGAAATTTTTTTCTTCATGCCAAATCATTTCGTCGAGCACTTGAAGGGCACTGTTTCTGTCAATGTTCAGAAATTCAGAGTTACAGTTTCAGTGAGCACTGTCGTTTTCTTCAGAACTCCTTCTCGATCTCGCCAGTACCGCGGTGGCGCCTTGCTCACTGTTCTCTCCTTCTTATCCCTGCACCGCACGATCTCCTGCAGGCTTGCGGACGTCGGCGACGAGCAGGAGGAGGTGCGCCACCCCGTGAGCGACGGCAGCAGCGGCTTTTGCGGCTGCCAGAGAGGCGCAGCGTTGGCCGGCGCCGCCCAGCGCCGCCCAAGCCAACCGAGGCCGCCGCGTGGCCATCCACTCACCCGTGCACGCTGCCATCCTTCGTCGTGAACTGGTAGGCGCGGAGCGCGCTCCCTGCCGCCGCCGTGCCCGTACGGCCACCCCGTCGAGGATCGGCGCATTACGCCTTGCCCGACCGAGGTTTAGCGGTGGAACGGCACCAGTGATCTTCCTTGATGGTGCCTAGCCCCCTAAACCCCCTGCCCAACCTCTGCCACGCCGTAATCGCTCGCCGGAGATATCCCGTTCACGGCCACCCCCTCGGATCACCTATAAAAGGAGGCCCCGAGCTCGAACTCGAACCCACACCACCTCTGCACTCCACCAATACCACGCCAAGCCACTGGAAGAGCCCCGAGGGAGCCTTCTTCCCCAACTCCGGCCGCCTCGACCCGCCACGGGACCCAGCTCGATTCGCTCCCGTGCGTGCACCTCTACCCCTCAGCTCTTGCCAGTAGCTTCCTAGTACATCCGCTCTCCTGACCCGCGCTTCAATTTGGAGTTTGCAGCACCCACCGGAGTTCTCCACCATCGCCCGAACCACCGTCTGCCGGAGAAAGTGTCGCCGTCGACGTGGTGCTCTCCGACGGCCAAGTCCACCACCCACTGACGCGGAAGAACACACTGAACCTCTTGGTACCCTCCGATCTCCCTGCCTCGCCGTGGTTCAACGCCGTCGACCACCGCAGCCTTCGGGCGCCGGCGAAGTTTTAAACCTGACGTGTGGGACCCCCCCACCCCGTCAGCCTCTCTTCTGTTCCCTCTCGAACCATTTTCTGATGGTGCCTTCGGGCAAAATGCATCTTCTCTTTGGGCCGGCGCATTTCTTTCCGAATCGTTTTCTGTTTTCTCAGTTAAGTCCCTGGTTCTTTTCTGTTTCATCACAGATTAGTCCCTGGACTAAAACCCTTATATCTTTTTAATAAAAGATGATTTTTGATTGATTCTTTTTTTGTCAGGCTTATATTTTTGTCTAGTTTTTTATAGTATTTATTTGGAATATTTTTGGAACAACTTTTATGCACGCGATGATTTTTGCGTTAGTGTACGATCTCGCTATACCGTAGGTTCCGGAGGAGGTGACGGAGCCGCGAACTTCGCCGAGCTAGACTCCGACTTCTCTGAACCAGGCAAGCATGTTTGAACCTTTGATATGATAGGTGTTTTGCGTGTTTGCTTGAATGGTTTGTGCATGGCATATGAGCATCGGTGAGTATTACGTTGCATGTAAGGCAACTATCCGTGTGTTTCGAAGTTACTGTGATCTTTGATGAAAGATGACCCGATCATGTGGTGACATGAAAGGTAGTGAGGTGGTATTGTTGTAGCATGCCAGCCTTACGTTATCCGTTAAACTCCGACGTTAACGTGGACTGAGTCACGTTACCGTCCCTTCCCTTTCGTGCTGCCACATGTTTTCTGCAAAGAATACGGTTTAGTAAGTTGTTAACCTCTTTCCTTGTACACACCAAATAGAGGGGCCGGGATGAGGGTTCCATGGCCCTGGATTAAAGCCAGTCATCCGGTCAGGGGGCATGGGTGTTTCCGGTTGGGACCGAGAGGGGGGCACCCCTTAGAGCGCGCGGTATAAATTTGATCCCATGCTACGCGAGGTTGTAGCCTCCCCGTCTCAAGGGTTTTTCTTGAACGTTGCCGAGGGTGATTCCTGGCATCGGAATGTTGAATGGGTGTGTACTGGTTAGATGTGTTTCTCCTAAAACACTGTAAACGGAACTAGTCCCTTGTGACTACTGAAATCCGTTGGCTGTGGTTAAATAGTACAAACTCTGCAGAGTCAAATCTTTCCGAGTCATCGTGTCCATGGTCAAGGACCGTGGCCAACTTATCCATATCCATGTCAGTCTCCATGGTAAATCCCCGGTGAACAAGTTCGAGTGGTAAACCCGGTTAAATTGTTATTTCTGTGGATGGACTAACTTTTTATTTATATCGTACTTGAAATGATTTACATTCTTGAGCTACTAAGTTATTAAGTTATGATATAAGCCCTTTATGTGATGTCGCTCAGACGTCCGACTGTTGCACTCTTGTCTTTTACTTTCAATATAAGCCTTTTATGTGATGTCGCCTAGACGTCCGACTGTGGCACTCCTGTCTTTTACTTTTGATATAAGCCCTTTATGTGATGTCGCTCAGACGTCCGACTGTGGCACGCTCGTTATTTACTTTTGATATAAGCCCTTTATGTGATGTCGCTCAGACGTCCGACTGTGGCACGTACTGTCATTTATTTTTCCGTTATAAGCCCTTTATGAGGTGTCGCCTTGACGCCCGACTGCGGCATTGTTATTTCATTTTTACCCTTCCGAGGAGTCTTTCAGACACTCGATTGGCCTTCAGTATTACTTTGGGATTTCGGGGGGACTACCGCCCGCCTTCCCTTTTATATTTCCATGCATTGCTATCTCATTGTCTGAATGCGCTTGTTAATCTGTTCATGTGCATCATGTTTACATTTATTATATCTTATGTCCGAACTGTCTTGCGAGTACTTTCATAGTACTCACCTGGCTTGTTGATTTGGCCAGATGTTGACGAAGGCGATCTCATGGATGAAGAGTTTGATAGTGAGTCCGATGCCTAGAGGAATCCCAGTCAGTCCCGTGCGATCCTGGCTATTGGTCACTTGTATTATCTACGCTTCCGCCACCCACAATAAGAATCCTCGAGCCTCACTCCGACGCTCGAAGAGTTGTTAGATTCAGGAGTCATGTCACCCACTTCACTGTGACATATCCACCACCGTTGCTTTCTTTGCGAGTCAGTAGTATGCCACCCTATCCGCCTTTATGTATTATTGGCGAACTTGTAATAGATTGTTGAG
The DNA here is from genome assembly GCF_018294505.1 of Triticum aestivum. Lineage (NCBI taxonomy): Eukaryota > Viridiplantae > Streptophyta > Magnoliopsida > Poales > Poaceae > Triticum > Triticum aestivum. Next base: position 486,107,353 of record NC_057799.1, on the reverse strand, counting down.
CAGTCTCCGCTCAGTCTTGTATTATATTTAGTACTCCTGGTTTTTTCTTCTGTGATCAAGACATTGTCTACCAGTGAGGAGGAATTCTTCTCTACTGGTCCGTAAAAGGGATCGTTTTCTCAATAAATATTTTTATTGAAAAGCCGGTCGTGACACTTCTCCAATTTGGGTTCAAGCTTATCAGGTTGAAATTTTTTCACGTAAGTATCACAACCCCAAACTTTAAGAAACGACAGCTTAGGTTTCTTGCCAAACCAAGTTCATACGGTGTCGTCTCAACGGATTTAGATGGTGCCCTATTTAATGTGAATGCAGCTGTCTCCAATGCATAACCCCAAAATGATAGTGGTTAATCGGTAAGAGACATCATAGATCGCACCATATCTAATGAAGTATAGTTACGATGTTCGGACACACCATTACGCTGTGGTGTTCCAGGTGGCGTGAGTTGTGAAACTATTCCACATTGTTTTAAATGAAGGCCAAACTCGTAACTCAACTGCGATTAGATCGTAGAAACTTTATTTTCTTGTTACGATGATTCTCCACTTCACTCTGAAATTCTTTGAACTTTTGAATTGTTTCAGACTTGTGTTTCATTAAGTAGATATACCCATATCTGCTCAAATCATCAGTGAAGGTCAGAAAATAACGATACCCGCCGCGAGCTTTAACACTCATCGGACCGCATACTTTGGTATGTATTATTTCCAATATATAAGTCCGTAGCTCGCTCCATTGTTCCAGAGAACGGAGTTTTAGTCATCTTGCCCATGAGGCATGGTTCGCAAGCATCAAATGATTTATAATCAAGTGATTCCAATAGCCCATCGGTATGGAGTTTCTTCATGCGCTTTACACCAATATGACCTAAACGGCAGTGCCACAAATAAGTTGCACTATCATTATTAACTTTGCATCTTTTGGCTTCAATATTATGAATATGTGTTTCACTACGATCGAGATCCAACAAACTATTTTCATTGGGTGTATGACCATCGGACGTTTTATTCATGTAAACAGAACAACAATTATTCTCTGACTTTTAAATGAATAACCGTATTGCAATAAACATGATCAAATCATATTCATGCTCAACGCAAACACCAAATAACATTTATTTAGGTTCAACACTAATCCCGAAAGTATAGGGAGTGTGCGATGATGGTCATATCAATCTTGGAACCACTTCCAACACACATCGTCACTTCACCCTTAACTAGTCTCTGTTCATTCTGCAACTCCCGTTTCGAGTTACTAATTTTAGCAACTGAACCGGTATCAAATACCCAGGGGTTGCTACGAACACTAGTAATGTACGCATCAATAACATGTATATCAAATATACCTTTGTTCACTTTGCCCTTCTTATCCGCGAAATACTTGGGGCAGTTCCATTTCCAGTGACCAGTCCCTTTGCAGTAGAAGCACTTAGTCTCAGGCTTAGGTATAGACTTGGGCTTCTTCACTTGAGTAGCAACTTGCTTGCCGTTCTTCTTGAAGTTCGCCTTTTTCCCTTTGCCCTTTTTCTTGAAACTAGTGGTCTTGTCAACATCAACACTTGATGCTTTTCTTGATTTCTACCTTCGCCGATTTTAGCATCGCGAAGAGCTTGGGAATTGTTTCCGTCATCCCTTGCATATTATAGTTCATCACGAAGTTCTAGTAACTTGGTGATAGTGACTAGAGAACTTTGTCAATTACTATCTTATCTGGAAGATTAACTCCCACTTGATTCAAGCAATTGTAGTACCCAGACAATCTAAGCACATGCTCACTGGTTGAGCTATTCTTCTCCATCTTGTAGGCAAAGTACTGTCAGAGGTCTCATACCTCTTGACACGAGCATGAGTCTGAAATACTAATTTCAATTCTCGGAACATCTCATATGCTCCGTGGTGTTCAAATTTTTTTTGAAGTCCCGGTTCTAAGCCATAAAGCATGGTGTACTAAACTATCAAGTAGTCATCATACCGAGCTTATTAAAACGTTCATAACGTCTGTATCTGCTCCTGCAATAGTTCTGTCACCTAGCGGTGCATCAAGGACATAATTCTTCTGTGCGACAATGAGGATAATCCTCATATCACGGACCAAGTCCGCATCATTGCTACTATCATCTTTCAACTTAGTTTTTGATCTACAACATAGATATGCAAATACTATCAGGACTAAGTTCAATTAATCATATTACTTAAGAACTCCCACTTAGATAGACATCCCTCGAGTCATCTAAATGATCACGTGATCCATATCAACTAAACCATGTCCGATCATCACGTGAGATGGAGTTGTTTTCAATGGTGAACATCAGTATGTTGATCATATCTACTATATGATTCACACTCGATCTTTCGATCTCAGTGTTCCGAGGCCATATCTGCATATGCTAGGCTCGTCAAGTTTAACCCGAGTATTCTGCACGTGTAAAACTGGCTTGCACCTGTTGTATGTGAACGTAGAGCTTATCACACCCGATCATCACGTGGTGTCTCAGCACGAAGAACTGTCGCAACGGTGCATACTTAGGGAGAACACTTATAGGTTGAAATTTTAGTAAGGGATCATCTTATAAAGCTACCGTCAAACTAAGCAAAATAAGATGTATAAAAGATAAACATCACATGCAATCAAAATATGTGACATGATATGGCCATCATCATCTTGTGCCTTTGATCTCCATCTCCAAAGTACCGTCATGATTTCTATCGTCACCGGCATGACACCATGATCTCTATCAACATGTCATCATATGGTCGTCTCGCCAACTATTGCTTTTGCAACTATTGCTATCGCATAGCGATAAAGTAAAGCAATTACATGGTGCTTGCATCTTATGCAATAAAGAGACAACCATAAGGCTCCTGCCGGTAGCTGATAATTTCAAAAACATGATCATCTCATACAACAATTTATATCTCATCACGTCTTGACCATATCACATCACAACATGCCCTGCGAAAACAAGTTAGACGTCCTCTACTTTGTTGTTGCAAGTTTTACGTGGCTGCTACGGGCTTAGCAAGAACCGTTCTTACCTATGCATCAAAACCACAATGATTTTTCGTCAATGCTGTTTTAACCTTCAACAAGGACCGGGCATAGTCAAACTCGATTCAACTAAAGCTGGAGAAACAGACACCCACTAGCCACCTGTGTGCGAAGCACGTCGGTAGAACCAGTCTCATGAACGCGGTCATGTAATGTCGGTCTAGGCCGCTTCATCCAACAATACCGCTGAATCAAAGTATAACATGCGGGTAAGCAGTATGACTATTATCGACCACAACTCTTTGTGTTCTACTCGTGCATATAACATCTACGCATAGACCTGGCTCGGATACCACTGTTGGGGAACGCAGTATTTCAAAAAATTTCCTACGATCATGCAAGATCTATCTAGGAGATGCATAGCAACGAGAGGGGAGAGTGTGTCCACGGACCCTCGTAGACCGAAAGCGGAAGCGTTTAGTAACGCGGTTGATGTAGTCGAACTTCTTCGCAATCCCACCGATCCAAGTACCGAACGTACGGCACCTCCGCGTTCAGCACATGTTCAGCTCGATGACGTCCCTCGTGCTCTTGATCCAGTTGAGAACGAGGGTGAGTTCCGTCAGCACGACGGCGTGGCGACAGTGATGATGAAGTTACCCGCGCAGGGCTTCGCCTAAGCACTACGACAATATGACCGAGGTGTGTAACTGTGGAGGGGGGAACCGCACACGGCTAAGAAAAATCTTGGAGTGCCTTTGGGGTGCCCCCTGCCCATGTATATAAAGGAGGGAGGAAGAGGAGGCCGGCCCTAGAGGGGGCGCGCCAAGGGGGGAGTCCTACTTGGACTCCCGGTCCAAGTAGGATTCGCCCCCCCTTTCCTATTCCAACTAGGAGAAGGAAGGGAAGGAGGAAGAGGGGAGAAGGAAGGAGGGGGGCGCCGCCCCCTCCTAGTCCAATTCGGACCAGCCCATGGGGGGCACGCGGCCACCCCTTGAGGCCCTTCTCTCCTTTCCCGTATGGCCCATTAAGGCCCACTACTTCCCCCGGCGAATTCCCGTAACTCTCCGGTACTCCAAAAAATACCCGAATCACTCGGAACCTTTCCAATGTCCGAATACAGCCTTCCAATATATCGATATTTACCTCTCGACCATTTCGAGACTCCTCGTCATGTCCGTGATCTCATCCGGGACTCCGAACAAACTTCGGTCATCAAATCACATAACTCATAATACAAATCATCATCGAACATTAAGCGTGCGGACCCTACGGGTTCGAGAACTATGTAGACATGACCGAGACACATCTCCGGTCAATAACCAATAGCGGAACCTGGATGCTCATATTGGCTCCGACATATTCTACGAAGATCTTTATCGGTCAAACCGCATAACAACATACGTTGTTCCCTTTGTCATCGGTATGTTACTTGCCCGAGATTCGATCGTCGGTATCATCATACCTAGTTCAATCTCGTTACGGCAAGTCTCTTTACTCGTTCCGTAATACTTCATCCTGCAACTAACTCATTAGTCACATTGCTTGCAAGGCTTATAGTGATGTGTATTACCGAGAGGGCCCAGAGATACCTCTCCGAAACACGGAGTGACAAATCCTAATCTCAATCTATGCCAACCCAACAAATACCTTAGGAGACACCTGTAGAGCATCTTTATAATTACCCAGTTACGTTGTGACGTTTGATAGCACACAAAGTGTTCCTTCGGTATTCGGGAGTTGCATAATCTCATAGTCCGAGGAACATGTATAAGTCATGAAGAAAGCAGTAGCAATGAAACTGTAACGATCATAATGCTAAGCTAACGAATGGGTCTTGTCCATCACATCATTCTTCTAATGATGTGATCCCGTTCATCAAATGACAACAGATGTCTATGGTTAGGAAATATAACCTTCTTTGATAAACGAGCTAGTCAAGTAGAGGCTGAGGGAGTCCTGGACTAAGGGGTCCTCAGGCGTCCGGCCTGTTATTCATTGGGCCGGACCGATGGGCTGTGAAGATCGAAGACTGTACCTGTGTCCGGATAGGACTCTACTTGGCGTGGAAGGCAAGCTAGGCGACCGACTATGAGGATTCCCTCTGATGTAACCGACTCTATGTAACCCTAGATCTCTCCGGTGTCTATATAAACCGAAGAGCGTAGTCCTTATAGAGATACTCATTACCATATTCACATAGGCTAGACTTCTAGGGTTTAGCCATTACGATCTCGTGGTAGATCAACTCTTGTAATACTCATATTCATCAAGATCAATCAAGCAGGAAGTAGGGTATTACCTCCATAGAGAGGGCCCAAACCTGGGTAAACATCGTGTCCCCCGTCTCCTGTTACCATCGATCCTAGACGCACAGTTCGGGACCCCCTACCCAAGATCCGCCGGTTTTGACACCAACATTGGTGCTTTCATTGAGAGTTCCACTGTGCCATCGGCAAAGGGCTCGATGGCCCCTTCGATCATCAGTAATGAGGCGGTCCAGGGAGAAACCTTCCTCCCCGGACAGATCTTCGTATTCGGCGGCTTCGTACTGCGGGCCAACTCGCTCGGCCATCTGGAGCAGATCGATAGCTATGCCCCTGGCCATCGGGTCAGATTCGGAAGCCTGAACTACGTCACGGACATCCGTGGAGACTTGATCTTCGACGGATTCGAGACCATGGCAACCGCTCCCCTTCGCCCCGATGAACATGGCTTACACCTGTCATCGGGCCGCATCCAGGAGATAGCTCCTGTAACAACTCTGGCCTTAGATCCGGAGCGGATCAAGTCGTTCGAAGATGGGAAACTCAACCCCATCACGGGGGCTATCGATTCTGCGGCATTGGAGCCGCACGAAGATTCCACTTCGTACGATACCTGCATCAACGGAACCCCGGACTCGTCTCCGGTATCGAGTTCCGAACCCTGCGAGCCTGCGGATACCGAACTCGATCGGCTATCGATCTTCAAGTTCAGCGCCGCAGATGTCTTCCGACACTCGCCCATCGGCGACCTACTAAACTCACTAAAAAACCTATCCCTGGCAAATGGCTTATCGCCAAACTATGTTCGGTTTGACCTTACGGCGGATGATGGAGAATTTTGCTTCCCACCCGCCACCCACTTCATAGCCACCGTCGAAGACCCAACCAACCCGCCTGACCCTGCTCCGAAGACATCGACGGTATGGACGATGATGAGGGGCAAGGCAAAAGCTTGCTATACGCTAGACGCGGGACGACCACTTCCTGGTATGACGTGTGTATGGTAGACACACCCAACGATGATGTCGACGATGACAAGGAGGATCCAGTTGAGGATAAACCTCCTGGTACACAGTCCAAACACCGGCGCCCCCGGTGCCGCTCTCAGTCACGTCACTCAAGGGAAAACAATACTAACACCGGAGGTGATAGTACTCCGAACAACGAAGACCCTGTTGAGACAGGATCCGAACAGGAAGACCTGGAAAGCGGGCAAGATAGCCCTGATGAACAGGTCATATACGGAGACTCGGAGGATAGTAATTATCTCCCACTCTCTGAGGAGGAGGAGAGCCTCGGCAACGAGGAATTCATCGTGCCTGAGGAACCTCTCGAGCAGGAGCTCTTTAAACGCCGGCTAATAGCCATGGCAAGGAATCTAAGGATAAAGCAGCTGCAGCTTCAAGCAAGCCAAGATCTGCTCAACGATAAATGGACCGAGGTCCTAGCCGCCGAAGAATACGGCCTTAGTGGCCCGGACAAAAGCCACCCCAAGTGCAGGTGGCTCCCCCCACATGATGGCGAGGCGCTGGAGCCCATACCACCATCGAATAATGCGGTAGGTCGACCACAGTTTGGTTCGGATAAAGCAGTAGCCCGAGCAGAAAACCATACCAACCAATCCGGCCGTAAAGACAAGAACAAAACAGTTCGGGAAAGCACTCGCAATATCCAAAACTTAATAGGCAGAGCAGGACACATGAGATCGATGTACAGATCGCGGGGATATGCCCCGACCAGCGATGATGGTCACTTAGCCGGACATAACAGAGCCGACCACGTCCGGTCCCAAAGCCGGAAATGGCATCCAACGGAGGTGCTTCACAGTGTGGCCCAACATAGAGGAGCCGCACACCCTATTTGCTTCAATGACGAGGTAATGGAGCATGAATTTCCAGACGGGTTTAAACCCATCAACATCGAATCATATGATGGAACAACAGATCCCACGGTATGGATTGAGGATTTCCTCCTCCATATCCACTTGGCTCGTGGAGAAGACCTTCATGCCATTAAATACCTACCTCTCAAGCTCAAGGGGCCAGCACGGTACTGGCTAAACAGTTTGCCAGAAAATTCTATTGGCAGCTGGGAAGATTTGGAAGACGCCTTTCGTGACAACTTCCAAGGAACATATGTCCGGCCACCAGATGCCGATGACTCAAGTCATATTGTCCAGCAGCCCGGCGAGTCAGCCAGGGAGCTCTGGACTAGGTTATTAGTCAAAAAGAACCAAATCGTTGACTCTCCGGACGCGGAGGCCCTTGCGGCCTTCAAACATAGCGTCCGGGATGAATGGCTAGCACGTCACCTCGGCCAGGAAGGACCCAAATCCATGACAGCCCTTACCGCTCTAATGATTCATTTTTGTGCGGGAGAAGACAACTGGCTCGCTCGTAAAAGCAACAACGCCAGCGACCCCGGCACTTCCGAAATCCGAGACGGCAACGGTAAGCCACGACGAACCGAACACAACAGTCGCAACAATAATGAAAGATCACGCGACACAGCGGTCAACGCCGGATTCAACAATCTAAAACCCAGTCAACGGAAGAAGTCACTGAAGGCGAACCAAGACGGACCATCCACCCTTGATAGGATACTGGACCGACCTTGTCAGATTCTGGCCACCCTGATAAGCCAGCTAATCATACCAATAGAAACTGTTGGGTTTTCAAGCAGGCGGGCAAGCTCAATGCTGAACACAAGGGGAGGAGGCCACCAAGCGATAAAGACGATGGAACGGCCCGCCAGCCGAACACCCGGGGCCAGAAATAATTTCCCCCCGAAGTTCGACCACTCTCGAAACAGAAATAGCAGTTCGGCTTCCGCCGCCAACCTCCTATACTGGCAAGATTTACACCGCGTGTACATCACTACACACTCAAGATACCATGGGCATCGGCGGAAGCACAATACGGACAACCCTACAAGCATTCCCGTAATGCTTTTATCTGTTCTCCGTACTTTTCTTTATTATAACTTAAAAACAGGTGACCAACAGGACAACATCCACAACGGACTCTATCAGAGTTCGGATCCGTACACTCACCTAAGGGGCTACTTCCGTTAAGGACTCCCCTCCCCGAGGACGGGCGGTGCAGACGTGCGACAGGAGGTCCAATACAGTTTTTTTTGTAGACCGCACTCTTTATTTTGAGCCTGTACTATGCCTTTTTCCTCCGTTCCCGACCCCGAGCATGTCAAATAGCCGGGTTGTGGTTTTTCTTTTCTTATATATAAATTTATCATTGGCTTATTGCTCTACTCCCAGTAAACTTTATCTGAACTAATCTTCAATACTCTTTCTACAATGAGTACGGCCATAACGGCTGTGTTACAAGACGCACCTCGGCATAACCTGCCAGGGGCTCGGTATGGGAACAAACGAGTCGCCAATAAAAGTCTGAACAGCTCTATAGCGTACTTCGGTGTCGCAAGTTTGGCCTTATATGCATCAGCTCTGAATCATTGTCTTTGGTCAATAGTTGGGTTGCCCGGCTGCTGTGCTTGCTACCCTATGTTGCGCTCTATCGGCTAGGGTAGTAAAGGGAGAACTACTGCGATTGTTCCCTGGCTTTGACCGGATGAGCACCTCAGTAGAGAAAGCCGAAAACTGACAGTCATGATGTGCCGAGAGCTGGTCAACCACTTGACGACTTATTCGAATCTTTAGCGATTCTCCATGTCACACGAAGGATCTTTCTTAGATCAAAACATGTAAGGCACAAAAATTATAATACCAGGGGCTATGTCGTAGCCCCGCCATAAAACTCCTATGGCTAAGTGAAAGTGTTAACGCCCTATAGTCCGATTGCCTGGTTCGCCGCATTATCACCTCCTTTATGGACCAATACATTGGATAAAGAGTGATTCAATGCTTTTTCGAACACCCCCGTATTTCCTACGAGGGGGCTGAAGCCGACGACTGGAAAACTTTCAGATTACATTAAAACGGCCGCATAGGAGGAATACAAGCTTTTGAGCAAAACATGAAAATAGATTAAACTATAAAGTTGTCTGTTACAACCCTTATATGCATCACTCGAACATTATGTCTTTCGAGCACTGACCCTCTATCAAGCGGGCAGCCTCTAGGACGTCTTCAAAATAATGCTCCGGTTCCGGACGGTCCTTGCCTTTGGGTGGACTCTTCGCCACAACATCGATGGCCTTCATCTTCCTCCAGAATGTCTTGACTCGGGCAAAGGCCATCCATGCACCTTCAATGCACGCTGACCACTTCACAGCGTCGATACCGGCACTGCGTCAACAAGCCGCTGCACCAGGCCGAAGTAACTACTTGGAACAGGTTCAGTCGGCCACAACCGGACTATGACGTTCTTCATGGCAACGCCGGATATCCTATGCAGCTCGGCCCACTGGGACATCTGTTCATTCAGCAACAGAGGGCGCTTCGACGCGCCAAATTGTGACCAGAAAAGCTTCTCCGTTTCACACCCCTCTTGCGCATGATAAAACTGCGCCGCATCAGAAGAACTCTTCGGCAAGTCTAAAAAATTGTCCGGAGAACTCCATACTTGGTTAAGCTGAGCATAGTTCGGATCGCCGAACTTGGCCTGTAAAAAAAGGGCTTGCCAGCCACAATCTCCCCAGCTTGCCGGATCTCCTCACGGGCTGCTCTGGATTCATACCGCGCTTCTCTCGCCTCTTGTAAGGCCTTGTCAAGTTCAGCCATTTTGGCATCATTTTCCTTCTCAAGAAGTTTACAGCGGCTAGCCACATTCTCTAACTCGCGCCCCATGGTGGACATTGTCTCCTTGTCTTGGCGCCGCGTAGCTTGTTCGTCTTTCAACTCAGCCGATGCCTTTTTGGCAGCTGCATTACTAAACCGGGCCTGCTCCTTGGCCCGGGCTAGCTCCGCCCGAAGGGCTTCCACGGTGGCAACACCATCTGCATTCATGCACATTTCATATAAAAAACTCTTTTCAGAGTCAGGCTTAAATTACAAGCACATTGGTGTAAGGAATGCTCGAAATATACACCTTGCGAGTTGTCAAGACGCCTGTTGATCAAAGCAATGTCATCCTCCGCAATATCTAGCTTACGCTGCAGTTCGGTCACTTCCGTATTTCGGGCATCGGCAGGAGGGGCGTTAGCCTGTATTCCAAATTAAATCAAGGTCAGTACCTGGGCATATCTTTTTGATCCTCCGATTGCTTCCTTCGGAACGTAATCCGAGTCTCAGGGGCTGCTGCACACACAACAGGTGCATTCTGTCAATATTATTCAATTGACAACATTACATCACAAACCTCAAAACCTCTTAGAAGGCTCGTAAAGGCCTCGTTCAACCTGCTCTTCGCGGAGAGAACCTTTTCGACCACCGTAACCATTAAGGCACGGTGCTCCTCTGAAACGGACGCTTGTCGCAGCATGTCCGTCAGCGTCTCCGGCACTCCTGGGTCTTCCGACACCGCCGCCGGAGCATGACATTCCTTTGAAGGAATCCGCTTACCCGCCTCCAGAATCGTCTCTGGCTGTAACCAAAAAGTTTGGGGCCGTCATTCTTGATCCCCGAACCCTGAGTGACAGAAGCACCACCGGCTAACTCCTTCCTCATTTCCTGCGCTACCTGCCGGTCTGGAGGAGCCCTCCGGGATGACACCTCAAGATCATCCGCCCTATTGGGCGAGGAGGCCGGAGAAGGTGTGTCACTCTCCATCATCTCCGAAAGGAGGTCTCCCGAGGAGGAGGACGATTGAGAAACACCAGGCGTTAACCTGCGAGGACGTACATATGTCGGAGGATTGCTTCAGTAATAAGAAAATAATGAGGTATGGTTAAAGTACCCTGCTTCACTTATAGTCTGGCCGGGGGTTCGTCCTCATCATCAAGCTCTACATCGACATCGCTTGCCCGGCCCAAGCCGCCCGACAATGGCGTTTTCCCTTTCTTGGAAGGTTTTCCCTCCTGACCTCCAGAAGCGGACCTCTTCTTGCTATGGAAGGCCCCCTCTACACCTTTGCCCCTGGGCAAAAGGGTTTCGGTTTCCCTGAACACAGTGTCTAAATCGTCCTCAGGGCGGGCATCTCCTCCGGGCTCCCCGCTCTCGCCCCTCTCTATAGACACCTGGTACGGTGTCGGAGTCAACATCTGTGTCAGCAGGGCGGACGCAGGGTCTTCGGGAAGGGGCACCGGACACCAGATTAACACGGCTCTCTTTATCCAGTCCTGTATAAGGACGGGTTGTTCAGTATCTTGTCAAGAGATGCTTGAATGAAAGGTGTTCGGAGATTGAATACTTACCAGAGTGTCCGGATGATTGCAGTCAAGGCCAACGTCTTCGGTGGTGTCCAGCCATTGCCCTCGCTCCCCGAAATATAATCTCCACATCGCTTCGTGCGTAGTGCCGAAGAAGTGCTGAAGACTCCGCCGCCCTTCTGGATTAAACTCCCACATACGGAGAGGCCGCCGCTGACATGGCAGGGTCCGGCGGACTAGCATTACTTGAACAACGTTCACAAGATCGATGCCCTTCTCGGTAAGGCTTCGGATGCAACTTTGCAGAGTCTGCACCTCATTGATGGATCCCCAGTCCAATCCCTTGTTGATCCATGAAGCGAGCTGAATTGGAGGGCCGGGTCAGAACGTAGGCGTAACCACCCACTTGGAGCCCCGTGGCTCATTGACATAAAACCACACCGGCTACCATAGGTCGGGAGACTCGGCGAAAGATCCTTCAAACCAAACCGCACTGGCAAGCTTGCTTATCATAACGCTGCTGCACTCTGCCTGCTCCTCCTCTGTCACCCGCGGCCTCACGTCAAAAGTCTTGAGCCACAAACCAAAGTGCGGGGGAGTCCGGAGGAAGGCCTCACACATGACGATGAATGTCAAGATGAGAAGAACAGAGTCTGGGGCTAGATCGTGAAAATCTAGCCCATAGTAGAACATGAGCCCCCAGACGAAGGGGTTAAGTGCGAACCCTAACCCATGGAAGAAGTGGGACACTGATGTCTACTATGCAACCTTCTTCTTGTAGACGTTGTTGGGCCTCCAAGTGCAGAGGTTTGTAGGACAGTAGCAAATTTCCCTCAAGTGGATGACCTAAGGTTTATCAATCCGTGGGAGGCATAGGATGAAGATGGTCTCTCTCAAGCAACCCTGCAACCAAATAACAAAGAGTCTCTTGTGTCCCCAACACACCCAACACAATGGTAAATTGTATAGGTGCACAAGTTCAGCGAAGAGATGGTGATACAAGTGCAATATGGATGGTAGATATAGGTTTTTGTAATCTGAAAATATAAAAACAGCAAGGTAACAAGCGATAAAAGTGAGTGTAAATGGTATTGCAATGCGTTGAAACAAGGCCTAGGGTTCACACTTTCACTAGTGCAAGTTCTCTCAACAATAATAACATAATTGGATCATATAACTATCCCTCAACATGCAACAAAGAGTCACTCCAAAGTCACTAATAGCGGAGCACAAACGAAGAGATTATTGTAGGGTACGAAACCACCTCAAAGTTATTCTTTCCGATCAATCCATTGGGCTATTCCTATAAGTGTCACTAACAGCCCTAGAGTTCGTAGTAAAATAACACCTTAAGACACACATGAACCAAAACCCTAATGTCACCTAGATACTCCAATGTCACCTCAAGTATCCGTGGGTATGATTATACGATATGCATCACACAATCTCAGATTCATCCATTCAACCAACACATAGAACCTCAAAGAGTGCCCCAATGTTTCTACCGGAGAGTCAAGACGAAAACGTGTGCCAACCCCTATGCATAGGTTCATGGGCGGAACCCGCAAGTTGATCACCAAAACATACATCAAGTGAATCAATAGAATACCCCAATGTCACCACGGGTATCCCACGCAAGACATACATCAAGTGTTCTCAAATCATTAAAGACTCAATCCGATAAGATAACTTCAAAGGGAAAACTCAATCCATTACAAGAGAGTAGAGGGGGAGAAACATCATAAGATCCAACTATAATAGCAAAGCTCGCGATACATCAAGATCGTATCACCTCAAGAACACGAGAGAGAGATCAAACACATAGCTAGTGGTACATACCCTCGGCCCCGAGGGTGAACTACTCCATCCTCGTCATGGAGAGCACCGGGATGATGAAGATGGCCACCGGTGAGGCATCCCCCCTCCAGCAGGATGCCGGAACAGGGTCCCGATTGGTTTTTGGTGGCTACAGAGGCTTGCGGCGACGGAACTCCCGATCTATTCTGTTCCCCGAAGGTTTTAGGGTATATTGGTATATATATATAGGAGGAAGAAATACGTTAGGGGAGCCACGAGGGTGGAGGGCGCGCCCAGGGGGTGGGCGCGCCCCCTGGCTCGTGCCTTCCTCATTGCTTTCTTGACGTGGACTCCAAGTCTCCCGGGTTGCTTTCTTTCCAAAAATAACTTCTCCAGAAGGTTTCATTCCGTTTGGACTCCGTTTGATATTCCTTTTCTGCGAAACACTGAAACAAGGAGAAAAACAGAAACTGGCACTGGGCTCTGGGTTAATAGGTTAGTCCCAAAAATAATATAAAAGTGCATAGTAAAGCCCATTAAACATCCAAGATTGATAATATAATAGCATGGAACAATCAAAAATTATAGATACGTTGGAGACGTATCAAGCATCCCCAAGCTTAATTCCTGCTCGTCCTCGAGTAGGTAAATGATAAAAACAGAATTTTTGATGTGGAATGCTACCTAACATAATTATCAATGTAATCTCTCTTTATTGTGGCATGAATATTCAGATCCATAAGATTCAAGACAAAAGTTTAATATTGACATGAAAATAATAATACTTCAAGCATACTAACAAAGCAATCATGTCTTCTCAAAATAACATGGCCAAAGAAAGTTATCCCTACAAAATCATATAGTATGGCTATGCTCTATCTTCATCACACAAAATATTTAAATCATGCACAACCCCGGTTTCAGCCAAGCAATTGTTTCATACTTTAGTATTCTCAAACTTTTTCAACTTTCACGCAATACATGAGCGTGAGCCATGGACATAGCACTATAGGTGGAATAGAATATGGTGGTTGTGGAGAAGACAAAAAGGAGGAAGATAGTCTCACATCAACTAGGCGTATCAATGGGCTATGGAGATGCCCATCAATAGATATCAATGTGAGTGAGTAGGGATTGCCATGCAACGGATGCACTAGAGTTATAAGTGTATGAAAGCTCAAAAAGAAACTAGTGGGTGTGCATCCAACTTGCTTGCTCACGAAGACCTAGGGAACTTTGAGGAAGCCCATCATTGGAATATACAAGCCAAGTTCTATAATGAAAAATTCCCACTAGTATATGAAAGTGACAACATAGGAGACTCTCTATCATGAAGATCATGGTGCTACTTTGAAGCACAAGTGTGGTAAAAGGATAGTAGCATTGCCCCTTCTCTCTTTTTCTCTCATTTTTTTTGTTTTTGTTTTTATGTTTTTTGGCCTTCTCTTTTTTTATGGCCTCTTTTTTTCGTCCGGAGTCTCATCCCGACTTGTGGGGGAATCATAGTCTCCATCATCCTTTCCTCACTTGGGACAATGCTCTAATAATGAAGATCATCACACTTTTATTTACTTACAACTCAAGAATTACAAGTCGATACTTAGAACAAAATATGACTCTATATGAATGCCTCCGGCGGTGTACCGGGATGTGCAATGAATCAAGAGTGACATGTATGAAAGAATTATGAATGGTGGCTTTGCCACAAATACGATGTCAACTACATGATCATGCAAAGCAATATGACAATGATGAAGCGTGTCATAATAAACGGAACGGTGGAAAGTTGCATGGCAATATATCTCGGAATGGCTATGGAAATGCCATAATAGGTAGGTATGGTGGCTGTTTTTAGGAAGGTATATGGTGGGTGTATGATACCGGCGAAAGGTGTACGGTATAAAAGAGGCTAGCAATGGTGGAAGGGAGAGAGTGCGTATAATCCATGGACTCAACATTAGTCATAAAGAACTCACATACTTATTGCAAAAATCTACAAGTCATCAAAACAAAGTACTACACACATGCTCCTAGGGGAAGGGTTGGTAGGAGTTAACCATCGCGCGATCCCGACCTCCACACATAAGGAAGACAATCAATAAATAAATCATGCTCCAACTTCATCACATAACGGTTCACCATACGTGCATGCTACGGGAATCACAAACTTTAACACAAGTATCTCTCAAATTCATAACTACTCCACTAGCATGACTCTAATATCACCATCCTCATGTCTCAAAACGATCATAAAGAATCAAACTCCTAATAGTATTCAATGCACTTTATATGAAAGTTTTTATTATATCCCTCTTGGATGCCCATCATATTAGGACTAGATTCATAACCAAAGCAAATTACCATGCTGTTCTAAAAGACTCTCAAAATAATATAAGTGAAGGATGAGAGTTCATCTATTTCTTCAAAATAAAACCACCGCCGTTCTCTAAAAGATATAAGTGAAGCACTAGAGCAAATGACAAACTACTCCAAAAGATATAAGTGAAGATCAATGAGTAGTCGAATAATTATGTAACTATGTGAAGACTCTCTAACATTTAAGAATTTCAGATCTTGGGATTTTATTCAAGCAGCAAGCAAAGCAAAATAAAATAACATGACGCTCCAAGCAAAACACATATCATGTGGTGAATAAAAATGTAGCTCCAAGTAAAGTTACCGATGAACGAAGACGAAAGAGGGGATGCCATCCGGGGCATCCCCAAGCTTAGGCTCTTGGTTGTCCTTGAATATTACCTTGGGCTGCCTTGGGCATCCCCAAGCTTAGCCTCTTGCCACTCCTTATTCCATAGTCCATCGAATCTTTACCCAAAACTTGAAAACTTCACAACACAAAACTCAACAGAAAACTTGTAAGCTCCGTTAGTATAAGAAAATAAAACCACCACTTAGGTACTGTAATGAACTCATTCTAAATTCATATTGGTGTAATATCTACTGTATCCCAACTTCTCTATGGTTCATACCCTCCGATACTACTCATAGATTCATCAAAATAAGCAAACAACACATAGAAAACAGAATCTGTCAAAAACAGAACAGTCTGTAGTAATCTGTATCAAACGTATACTTCTGGAACTCTAAAAATTCTACCAAATTAGGAAGTCCTAGATAAATTATTTATTGATCTACTGCAAAAAGAATCAACTGAAAAGCACGTTCCTGTGAATTATGAAAACTAATCTCGTGCGCACAAAGTTTCTGTTTTTTACAGCAAGATCAAATAACTATCACCGTAAGCTATCCTAAAGGTCTTGGCACTTTATTGAAACAAAAGCTATAAAACATGATTAATACAGTAGCATAATCATGTGAACACACAAAAAGAGTAAGGGTAAATATTGGGTTGTCTCCCAATAAGCGCTTTTCTTTAATGCCTTTTTAGCTAGGCATGATGATGACAATGATGCTCACATAAAAGATAAGAATTGAAACAAAACAGGAGCATCATGAAACATATGACTAGCACATTTAAGTCTAACCCACTTTCTATGCATATGGATTTTGTGAGCAAACAACTTATGGGAACAAGAATCAACTTGCATCGGAAGGCAAAACAAGCATAGCTTCAAGATTTTCAACACATAGAGAGGAAACTTGATATTATTGCAATTCCTACAAGCATATGTTCCTCCCTCATAATAATTTTTAGTAGCATCATGAATGAATTCAACAATATAACCAGCACATAAAGCATTATTCTCATGATGCACAAGAATATAAATTTTACTACTCTCCACATAAGCGAAATTCTTCTCATTCGGAATAGTGGGAGCAAACTCAACAAAATAACTATCAAGTGATTGAAAATTAAGATCAAGATGACAAGTTTCATGGTTATCATTATTCTTTATAGCATACATGTCATCACAATAATCATCATAGATAGGAGGCATGCTTGCATCATAATAAATTTGCACATCAAAACTTGGGGGACAAAAAATATCATCTTCATCAAACAATAGCTTCCCCAAGCTTGTGGCTTTGCATATCATTAGCATCATGAATATTCATAGAATTCATACTAACAACATTGCAATCTTGCTCATCATACAAAGATTTAGTGCCAAACATTCTAATGCATTCTTCCTCTAGCAATTGAGCACAATTATCGGAATCCTTATTTTCACGGAAGACATTAAAAAGATGAAGCATATGAGGCACCCTCAATTCCATTTTTTTAGTTTTCTTTTATAGACGAAACTAGTGATAAAACAAGAAACAAAAAGATTCAATTGCAAGATCTAAAGATATACCTTCAAGCACTCACCTCCCTGGCAACGGTGCCAGAAAAGAGCTTGATGTCTACTACACAACCTTCTTCTTGTAGACGTTGTTGGGCCTCCAAGTGCAGAGGTTTGTAGGACACTAGCAAATTTCCCTCAAGTGGATGACCTAAGGTTTATCAATCCGTGGGAGGCGTAGGATGAAGATGGTCTCTCTCAAGCAACCCTGCAACCAAATAACAAAGAGTCTCTTGTGTCCCCAACACACCCAATACAATGGTAAATTGTATAGGTGCACTAGTTCGGCGAAGAGATGGTGATACAGGTGCAATATGGATGGTAGATATAGGTTTTTGTAATCTGAAAATATAAAAACAGCAAGGTAACAAGCGATAAAAGTGAGCGTAAACGGTATTGCAATGCGTTGAAACAAGGCCTAGGGTTCATACTTTCACTAGAGCAAGTTCTCTCAACAATAATAACATAATTGGATCATATAACTATCCCTCAACATGCAACAAAGAGTCACTCCAAAGTCACTAATAGCGGAGAACAAACGAAGAGATTATTGTAGGGTACGAAATCACCTCAAAGTTATTCTTTCCGATCAATCCATTGGGCTATTCCTATAAGTGTCACAAACAGCCCTAGAGTTCGTAGTAAAATAACACCTTAAGACACACATCAACCAGAACCCTAATGTCACCTAGATACTCCAATGTCACCTCAAGTATCCGTGGGTATGATTATACGATATGCATCACACAATCTCAGATTCATCCATTCAACCAACACATAGAACCTCAAAGAGTGCCCCAAAGTTTCTACCAAGAGTCAAGACGAAAACGTGTGCCAACCCCTATGCATAGGTTCATGGGCGGAACCCGCAAGTTGATCACCAAAACATACATCAAGTGAATCAATAGAATACCCCAATGTCACCACGGGTATCCCACGCAAGACATACATCAAGTGTTCTCAAATCATTAAAGACTCAATCCGATAAGATAACTTCAAAGGGAAAACTCAATCCATTAGAAGAGAGTAGAGGGGGAGAAACATCATAAGATCCAACTATAATAGCAAAGCTCGCGATACATCAAGATCGTATCACCTCAAGAACACGAGAGAGAGAGATCAAACACATAGCTAGTGGTACATACCCTCAGCCCCGAGGGTGAACTACTCCCTCCTCGTCATGGAGAGCGCCGGGATGATGAAGATAGCCACCGGTGAGGGATCCCCCTCCGGCAGGATGCCGGAACAGGGTCCCGATTGGTTTTTGGTGGCTGCAGAGGCTTGCGGCGGCGGAACTCCCGATCTATTCTATTCCCCGAAGGTTTTAGGGTATATTGGTGTATATAGGAGGAAGAAATACATCAGGGGAGCCACGAGGGGCCCACGAGGGTGGAGGGTGTGCCCAGGGGGGTGGGCGCGCCCCCCTGCCTCGTGCCTTCCTCGTTGCTTTCTTGACGTGGACTCCAAGTCTCCCGGGTTGCTTTCTTTACAAAAATAACTTCTCCAGAAGGTTTCATTCCGTTTGGACTCCGTTTGATATTCCTTTTCTGCGAAGCACTGAAACAAAGAGAAAAACAGAAACTGGCACTGGGCTCTGGGTTAATAGGTTAGTCCCAAAAATAATATAAAAGTGCATAGTAAAGCCCATTAAACATCCAAGATTGATAATATAGTAGCATGGAACAATCAAAGATTGTAGATACGTTGGAGACATATCAGACACAAATACTACCCTCTCGCTGGATTTGGGGGTGGGAATAACCTGCCCCACGGCAGGGAGCCAATGAAGGATTTCTGGGGTCAGATACCTCGCCATGCGGAGCTTCACAATATCCTCCTCCGTGACAGAAGAGGCCACCCACCGGCCTGAACGGCTGGACCCGGACATGATTGGGGCCGGTGATGATTGGAACCCGAGGCCTAGAACTCGAGGTGGCTGGGGTTGCGGAAGAAGCAACGCGGAAGAGAAAGACAAATCTGGGTCCCTATATAAAGGCCCAGAATATCGAGCGTCCCCTCCTGGGTCTCGAAACTTACCTATCCTCAAAGAGTTGTACCCAGGGGACGGTTGGGTTACCCACACCTACATTATTGAAAATCCCGTAAATACGGGGACACGATCTCTGCTTTGACAAGACGTGCCAGCAAAACCACGTCCCAAGACGTGGGGCGGCGGGCTAGCCAACGGTTGGAAATAATAACTGGGCAGGCGTGATACAATGTCATAAACAGTTGTCAGCAGATTGGACTCATGGAGTATTGTGTTTTCTGTAATTACATACACAGGTCCGGATACATTTACAACATCCGAAGACTATCTTGGAGTTCGGAAGAAGGGGAACTCGCCTTGCCATGCCGAAGACAATCTGCGCGCCGAACTCCTCGTCATTGAAGCCAGGTTCAGGGGCTACTGAGGGAGTCCTGGACTAAGTGGTCCTCGGACGTCTGGCCTGTTATTCATTGGGCTGGACCGATGGGCTGTGAAGATCGAAGACTGTACCTGTGTCCGGATAGGACTCTACTTGGCGTGGAAGGCAAGCTAGGCGACCGACTATGAGGATTCCCTCTGATGTAACCGACTCTATGTAACCCTAGATCTCTCCGGTGTCTATATAAACCGGAGAGCGTAGTCCGGATAGAGATACTCATTACCATATTCACATAGGCTAGACTTCTAGGGTTTAGCCATTACGATCTCGTGGTAGATCAACTCTTGTAATACTCATATTTATCAAGATCAATCAAGCGGAAGTAGGGTATTACCTCCATAGAGAGGGCCCAAACCTGGGTAAACATCGTGTCCCCCGTCTCCTGTTACCATGGATCCTAGATGCACAGTTCGGGACCCCCTACCCGAGATCCGACGGTTTTGACACCGACAGAGGCATACTAGGGACACTTTGTTTTGTCTATGTATTCACACATGTACTAAGTTTCCGATTAATACAATTCTAGCATGAATCATAAACATTTATCATGATATAAGGGAATAAATAATAACCTTATTATTGCCTCTAGGGCATATTTCCTTCAGAGGGTACGTGGACACACTCTCCCCGCTCGTTGCTATGCTTCTCCTAGATAGATCTTGCGTGATCGTAGGATTTTTTTTAAATTACTGCGTTCCCCAACACACATGATCATTTAGATGACTCGAGGGATGTCTATCTAAGTGGGAGTGCTTAAGTAATATGATTAATTGAACTTTAATTTATCATGAACTTAGCCTTGATAGTATTTGCAAATTATGTTGTAGATCAATAGCTCGCGATGTAGCCCCCGTTTATTTTTGATATGTTCCTAGAGAAAAATAAAGTTGAAAGATGATAGTAGCAATGATGCGGACTTGGTCCGTGGTCTGAGGATTATCCTCATTGCTGCACAGAAGAATTATGTCCTTGATGCACCGCTAGGTGACAGACCTATTGCAGGAGCAGATGCAGACGTTATGAACGTTTGAGAAAGCTCGGTATGATGACTACTTGATAGTTTAGTGCACCATGCTTTACGGCTTAAAACTGGGACTTCAAAAACGTTTTGAATGCCACGGAGCATATGAGATGTTCCAAGAGATGAAATTGGTATTTCAGTCTCATGCCTGTGTCGAGAGGTATGAGACCTCTGACAAGTATTTTGCCTACAAGATGGAGGAGAATAGCTCAACCAGTGAGCATGTGCTCAGAATGTCTGAGTACTACAATCGCTTGAATCAAGTGGGAGTTAATCTTCCAGATAAGATAGTGATTGACAAAGTTCTCTAGACACTATCACCAAGTTACTGGAACTTCGTGATGAACTATAATATGCAAGGGATGACGAAAATGATTCCCGAGCTCTTCGCGATGTTAAAATCGGCGAAGGTAGAAATCAAGAAAGAGCATCAAGTGTTGATGGTTAACAAGACCACTAGTTTCAAGGAAAAGGGCAAAAGGAAAGAAAGGGAGCTTCAAGAAGAATGGCAAGCAAGTTGCCACTCCCGTGAAGAAGCCCAAAGACTGAACCCAAGCCTGAAACTGAGTTCTTCTACTGCAAAGGAAATGGTCACTGGAAGCGGAACTACCCCAAATACTTGGCGGATAAGAAGGATGGCAAAGTGAACAAAGGTATATGTGATATACATGTTATTGATGTGTATTTTACTAGTGTTCATAGTAACCCTGGGTATTTGATACCGATTCAGTTGCTATGATTAGTAACTAAAAATAGGAGTTGCAGAATGAACAGAGACTAGTTATGGGCAAAGTGACGATGTGTGTTGGAAGTGATTCCAAGGTTGATACGATCACCATCGCACACTCCCTCTACCTTCGGGATTAGTGTTGAACCTAAATAAATGTTATTTGGTGTTTGCGTTGAGCATGAATATGATTAGATCATGTTTATTGCAATACGGTTATTCATTTAAGTCAGAGAATAATTGTTATTCTGTTTACATGAATAGAACCTTCAATGGTCATACACCCAATGTGAATGGTTTATTGAATCTCGATCGTGTGATACACATATTCATAATATTGATGCCAAAAGATGCAAAGTTGATAATGATAGTGCAACATATTTGTTGCACTACCGTTTAAGTCATATTGGTGTAAACCGCATGAAGAAACTCCATGCTGATGGGCTTTTGGAATCACTTGATGCTTGTGAACCATGCCTCATGGGAAAGATGGCTAAGACTCCGTTCTCCGGAACGAAGGAGCGAGCAACTGTCTTATTCAAAATAATACGTATGATGTATGCGGTCCGATGAGTGTTGAGGCTCGCGGCGGGTATCGTTATTTTCTGACCTTCACAGATGATTTGAGCAGATATAGGTATGTCTACTTGATGAAACACAAGTCTGAAACATTTGAAAAGTTCAAAGAATTTCAGAGTGAAGTGGAGAATCATCGTAACAAGAAAGTAAAGTTTCTATGATCTGATCGCGGAGGCAAATATTTGAGTTACGAGTTTGGCCTTCATTTAAAACAATGTGGAATAGTTTCACAACTCACGCCACCTGGAACACTAGAGCGTAATGGTGTGTCTAAACGTCATAACCGTACTTTATTAGATATGATGCGATCTATGATATCTCTTACAGATTTACCACTATCGTTTTGGAGGTTATGCATTAGAGACAGCTGCATTCATTTTAAATAGGGCACCATCTAAATCCGTTGAGACGACACCGTATGAACTGTGGTTTGGCAAGAAACCTAAGTTGACATATCTTAAAGTTTGGGGCTGCAATGCTTATGTGAAAAAGCTTCAACCTGATAAGCTCGAACCCAAATCGGAGAAATATGTCTTCATAGGATACCCAAAGGAGACTGTTGTGTACACCATCTATCACAGATCTGAAGGCAAGATATTCGTTGCTAAGAATGGATCCTTTCTAGAGAAGGAGTTTCTCTCGAAAGAAGTGAGTGGGAGGAAAGTAGAACTTGATGAGGTAATTGTACCTTCTCCCGAATTGGAAAGTGGTTCATCACAGAAATTAGCTCTAGTGATGCCTACACCAATTAGTGAGGAAGTTAATGATGATGATCATTAAACTTCAGATCAAGTTACTACCAAACCTCGTAGGTCAACCAGAGTACGTTCCGCACCAAAGTGGTACGGTAATCCTATTCTGGAGGTCATGTTACTAGAACATGACAAACCTACGAACTATGAGGAAGCGATGATGAGCCCAGATTCCGCAAAATGGCTTGAGGCCATGAAATCTGAGATGGGATCCATGTATGAGAACAAAGTATGGACTTTGGTGGACTTGCCCGATGATCGGCAAGCCATTGAGAATAAATGGATCTTCAAGAGGAAGACGGACACTGATGGTAGTGTTACTATCTACAAAGCTCGAATTGTCGCAAAAGGTTTTCGACAAGTTCAAGGTGTTGACTACGATGAGATTTTCTCACTCGTATCGATGCTTAAAGTCTGTCCGAATCATGTTAGCAATTGCGGCATTTTATGAAATCTAGCAAATGGATATCAAAACTACATTCCTTAATAGATTTATTAAAGAAGAGTTGTATATGATGCAACCAGAAGGTTTTGTAAATCCTAAAGGTGCTAACAAAATGTGCAAGCTCCAGTGATCCATCTATGGACTGGTGCAAGCATCTCGGAGTTGGAATATACGCTTTGATGAGTTGATCAAAGCATATAGTTTTATACAGACTTGCAGTGAAGGCTGTATTTACAAGAAAGTTAGTGGGAGCACTACAACCTTTCTGATAAGTATATGTGAATGACATATTGTTGATCAGAAATGATGTAGAATTTTCTGGAAAGCATAAAGGGGTGTTTGAAAGGAATTTTTGAAAAGAAAGACCTCGGTGAAGCTACTTACATATTGGGCATCAAGATCTATAGAGATATATCAAGACGCTTGATAAGACTTTCGACAAGTACACACCTTGATAAGATTTTGAAAAGATTTCAAAATGGATCAGTCAAAGAAAGGGTTCTTGCCTGTATTGCAAGGTGTAAAGTTTAGTAAGACTCAAAACCCAACCACGACAGTAAATAGAAAGAGAATGAAAGTCATTCCCTATGCCCCAGCCATAGGTTATATAAAGTATTCTATGCTTTGTACCAGACCTAATGTGTACCTTGACATGAGTTTGGCAAGGGGGTACGATAGTGATCCAGGAGTGGATCACTAGACAGCGGTCAAAGTTATCCTTAGTTACCTAAGAGGACTAGGGAAATATTTCTCGGTTATGGAGGTGACAAAGAGTTTTTCGTAAAGGGTTACGTCAATGCAAGCTTTGACATCGATCCAGATGACTCTGAGTCTCAATCTCGATACATATTGAAAGTGGGAGCAATTAGCTAGAGTAGCTCCGTGCAGAGCATTGTTGACATAGAAATTTGCAAAATACATATGGATCTAAATGTGGCAGACCTGTTGACTAAACTTCTCTCACAAGCAAAACATGATCACACCCTAGTACTATTTGGGTGTTAATCACGTAGCGATGTGAACTAGATTATTGACTCTAGTAAACCCTCTAAGTGTTGGTCACATGGAGACATGAACTATGGGTGTTAATCACATAAAGATGTGAACTATTGGTGTTAAATCACATGGCGATGTGAACTAGATTATTGACTCTAGTGCAAGTGGGAGACTGAAGGAAATATGCCCTAGAGGCAATAATAAAGTTATTATTTATTTCCTTATTTCATGATAAATGTTTATTATTCTTGCTAGAATTGTATTAACTGAAAACTTGATACACGTGTGGATACATAGACAAAACACCATGTCCCTAGTAAGCCTCTACTAGACTAGCTCGTTAATCAAAGATGGTTAAGTTTCCTTGCCATAGACATGTGTTATCATTTGATGAAACGGGATCACATCATTAGGAGAATGATGTGATGGACAAGACCCATCTATTCTTAGCATAATGATCGTTAAGTTTTATTGCTATTGCTTTCTTCATGACTTATACATATTCCTCTGACTATGAGATTATGCAACTACCGAGTTCCGGAGGAACACCTTGTGTGCTATCAAACGTCACAACGTAACTGCGTGATTATAAAGATGCTCTACAGGTGTCTCCGAAGGTGTTTGTTGGGTTGGCATAGATCAAGATTAGGATTTGTCACTCCGTGTATCGGAGAGGTATCTCTGGGCCCTCTCAGTAATGTACATCACTATAAGCCTTGCAAGCAATGTGACTAATGAGTTAGTTGCGGGATGATGCATTACGGAACGAGTAAAGAGACTTTCCGGTAACGAGATTGAACTAGGTATGAGGATACCGACGATCGAATCTCGGGCAAGTAACATACCGATGACAAAGGGAATGACGTATGTTGTTATGCGGTTTGACCGATAAAGATCTTCATAGAATATGTAGGAGCCAACATGAGCATCTAGGTTCCGCTATTGGTTATTGACCGGAGATGTGTCTCGGTCATGTCTACATAGTTCTCGAACCCGTAGGGTCCGCACGCTTAACATTCGGCGACGATTTGTATTATGAGTTATGTGATTTGATGACCGAAGTTTGTTCGGAGTCCCGGATGAGATCACGGACATGACGAGGAGTCTCAAAATGGTCGATAGGTAAATATTCATATATTGGAAGGCTATATTCGGACATCGGAAAGGTTCCGAGTGATTCGGGTATTTTTCGGAGTACCGGGGGTTACGGGAATTCACCGGGGGAAGTTAATGGGCCTTATTGGGCTTTAGTGGAGAGAGGGAAGAAGGGCCACAAGGTGGCGCGCACCTCCCCCCTGCCCAAACCGAATTGGACAAGGGGTGGGGGCGCGGCCCCCTCTTTCTTTCTCCCTCTCCCTCCTTTCCTTCTTTCCTACTCCGAAAAGGAAAGGGAATCCTACTAGGACTTGGGAGTCCTAGTAGGACTCCCTACACTTCGCGCGCCCCTAGGGGGCGGCCTCTCTCCCTCCCTCCTTTATATACGTGGGAAAGGGGCACCTCAAAGGCACTCCAAGATTTGTCTTAGCCGTGTGCGGTGCCCCCTCCACAGTTACACACCTCGGTTATATCGTCGTAGTGCTTAGGCGAAGTCCTACGCCGGTAACTTCATCATCACCGTCGCCACACCGTCGTGCTGACAGAACTCTCCGTCGTCCTCAACTGGATCAAGAGCTTGAGGGACGTCATCGAGCTGAACGTGTGCTGAACACGAAGGTGCTGTACGTTCCTTACTTGGATCGGTTGGATCGTGAAGACGTTCGACTACATCAACCGCGTTACTAAATGCTTCCGCTTTTGGTCTATGAGGGTACGTTGACACACTCTCCCGTCTCGTTGCTATGCATATCCTAGATAGATCTTGCGTGATCGTAGGATTTTTTTTGAATTACTATGTTCCCCAACAATGCCAACCCAACAAAACACCTTCGGAGACATCTGTAGAGCATCTTTATAATCACTTAGTTACGTTGTGACATTTGATAGCACACAAGGTGTTCCTCTGGTATTCGGGAGTTGCATAATCTCATAGCCAAAGGAATATGTATAAGTCATGAAGAAAGCAATAGCAATAAAACTTAACGATCATTATGCTAAGCTAACGGATGGGTCTTGTCCATCACATCATTCTCCTAATGATGTGATCCCGTTCATCAAATGACAACACATGTCTATGGTCAGGAAACTTAACCATGTTTGGTTAACGAGCTAGTCAAGTAGAGGCATACTAGGGACACTTTGTTTTGTCTATGTATTCACACATGTATCAAGTTTCCGTTTAATACAATTCTAGCATGAATAATAAACATTTATCATGATATAAGGAAATATAAATAACAACTTTATTATTGCCTCTAGGGCATATTTCCTTCAACTACTCACTCCTACGGGCTCCAGGGAGCATTTGGCTACTGGGTGCAACCGATGGGAGATGGTCGCACGGGCTATCTTCAACTGGTTTGGATGGCGGACGCATAATAGGATAGGTCCATAATGTCCTTTCATCCAGCCGGTTGTGGCTTTGAGTTTCTTTATCTTTTTTGTGCTCCTTTTGTGAGCTGTACTCTGCAGACCAGACTATTTGTTTTGCTGAACTTGCTTTAATAAAGTGGCCGCATGCATCTTTCCGATGCAGAGGCCGGGGGAAACCCTCCTTTTCCAAAAAAACAGCTGAAGATGTTGGCAAACTTTTCTTCTAAAAAACATTCTTAGAGCGTCTACAGCCGGACTTTAAAAATCTGGCCCCTCAAACGATCGTGAACGCGACCGGATGCGTCCGCGGACAGTGACCGATCACACCTCAAATTAGCAACTCTGTATCCGCCTCTCTCATATTTCATCACTTAGATCCATACAAAGCATGCAACTACATACTACGTACTACCCTAGGTAGTCTTCATCGTCGGAGATGTCCACGACGACGATGCCGGGCGCCGGCTGGACGGGCGAGTAGGAGGGCTCCAGCTCATCCTCCTCCTGCTCGGCCTCATCCATGTAGGCGAACATCTCGCTTCCTCCACTGCCTCCATCTCCTGCCGGTGACAGCGTCTGGCCTCCGCAGCCGACTCCGACCGAAGGGAATCAAGGATGGTGTGCTGCTCCGCCTGCAGATCCGTGTCGCTAGCGTTCCCCACATCCTCCTCCTCCGGCTCATCCTCCTCCTCCTCAACCTCCTCGTCCTCGTCCTCCTCCTCCTCCTCCAACTCCTCCTCCGGATCCACTGCATCCGGAGGTAGCCCTGCAGCGATCCGAGCTTCACGCCTATCTCGGGTCTGCTCAAGGAGCTCGAGTTGGCGCTCCGGCGTGAGAAATGGCTCGCTCCTCACCTGGCTGCGTGGGGGCATGGCTACTAGGCGGTCGGATAGAGTGGAAAGTGGCGGCGGCTGCAGATAGGAGGAGGGAAATGTGGATGGATGGTAGGGTTTTGGTGCCACCGGTCGACTTAAATAACTGGCCTAGGCATGACGCGGCCCGCCAGAGCCGCGCCACGCGACGCCACCAGTCCGACGAAGGAGACGAGCTTCGGACCGCCATGTTTTCGGGCATTTCCAGTTGGGACCCCGCCGTCCGACCGACGTGGCGGGCGGGCCCGGGCACCTCATATCCGCCCCATATTTGCGCTAGATGTAAGGGGTGCCGGTCAGTCCGGACGTTTGAGAGGGCCGTCAGGGTCAAAAAATCATGACCGAACAGTGACCGGACGGCCCGCCCGGACGTATGAGGCAGGTTTGAGGCACCCGGCTGCAGATGCTCTTATGGAACTTCTGGTCGATGAATTGATAGTAGAAATATAAACATGTTGTTTGTAGTTTTATAAGTACTCCCTCCGTAAAGAAATATAAAAGCGTTTAGATCACTACTCTAATAACTCAGATAAAGTATCAGCGAAAGGTAGTGCGGTGTTGAACATAAACATACAGTATATCTTGTCCGGTCCACTCTGGACAAGTGGACAACTCAACGAACAAGGAGGAACAACATGTTTTAAAAAAACGAGGAGCAACATGCCGTTAAAAAGTGGTTAGAGATTTTTGCCAGCTTTTACCGGCATCTTGGTCCTCATCATCGTTGCCGAGGGCGTAGATCGTGCATCCTGCGCATTAATCCGGCAGCGAGATCCGCCCTCATTGTAAAGCGAAGCGAGCCGTCCTTCATTTCATTAGTTGCTTCGTCTTTGGTTTGTTCTTAAATTCGACCTTCTATTAGGACTGTGGTGACGAACCTTACTTCTCTTGATCAAGTGGTTGACTACAATGATGGCATATGAATACAGATACACCATGGAAAAGTAACTTGAGGCATCTATAGTGATTTTTTCTTCCCAACGCAAACTACTACTAGTGGGCCTCATCAAAGAATGACGAAAATGGTTTCCCCCGCTTTATATTATAAAGCAACCGCACCAACATCCGACAACATCCAAGGTTCAGAGTTCAAGTAAAAGAAATGCATCCCTACTACACATGCATCCCTACCCTCCATTTCACCTTTTTCAGTTTTATGCACTGGACCACACTTTTTTCTCCTCAAGCACCGTCTCCTGATGAGGATCCCGCTACACCATCCGAACCTACTTTTCCTGACAGCCGATCCTACATGTCCTGCGGGGCATCACCCTATGTATTGGCCATGCCCTAATAGAACCAGAAGCCGCTCCTCAAACTTCAGATGTCTGACGATGTGGGAGTGCATAACGTTAAAAAGCGACGGCCTGGTCCAAGCCATCATCTATACCACAGCTGTGTGGATGCACCTTGGACCACCATGTATTGAGAATCTTTTGCCTCACGGCTGTAACTCTCTAAATATGGAATAAAACTCCTTTTCCCCTTGCAAAAAAACACAATATGTCAAGCCAATAGAAAAGATGCTCGGTGGGGCCAAGTGCGAAGAGACCGCGCCGAGCGATCTAGACAACAAGGGCGAAGCCTCGCCCACAACTCAACCCAGGCCAAGGTTTTCTCTAAGCCAAATTCTCGTCAAAACGGGGTGTTCCAACTCCCATTATTGCCCACAGAGGCAACCAGAAGCGACATGTTAGAGCAAATGACAAATAGATCAGGGAAAATAGCAGTATCGGTCATGTGTCGTACCATCGGTAACCATGCGGGAGCATCTTCACAGAGTGCAAGACGGTGTACCATACGAGCGTTGCGCGCGCTTCAATGCCATGTCAACCCCGATTAACAGGATCTCCAGAACGCAAGACGACATCTTGTACGAGCGCAAGCACTCGTATGGGCACTTGCACCAAAGGGGACGCTGAGCATTGACTATTAGAACGCACAAAGGCGTACCATACGACCGTACTCGCTCGTACACGCGCTCGTATCAGGCAGTAAAACCCCTCATTTTGGTTTATTTTTGACGTTTGATGTCCGAGGAAGGTTTTGGGAGAGGATAAGGCTCACCTTGAACTCTTGGATACCACATCAATGGAGGAGAAACCGAGATGACTCTATGAAAGCACCTCCAACCCTAGGCACCTTCACCTCTACATCAGTCATCTACACGCAGCCATCATCCATCTCCATTGCTACTCCAATACCACATCCATAGAGAGAGGATGGGTCAAGCCAAGGGTAAGAAGATGAGGCGCCTCCACCACGCACACCGGCCTTCGGATCGGTGCGATCTTCATCACCGGCGTCGCAATCGTCACCATCTCCACTACTGGCGCCGTCATCATCACCATCGCCGCCATGCTCCTCTCCTCCACCGGCTCTGTGTCGGCTTGTAACTTGCCCTCTCCCTCTCTAATGTTTGAGTAGTTGTATTAGTTATTGCAGATTTGAATGAACCCTTGCATGATTAATGCTTTATTGAACAAGCCATTCATATTCTCTTTATATGTATTGAGTTGGTTGTCTCATGGTGTTGTGAAGAGTGCTCACACAACATTAGCCCTTTGTGGACTTGAGGCAATTCATGTTGGTGTGACGACTGGTTGAGGAGGTAGAGGTAGGTTGTGACATGGCCTAACTTCCTTCGTCCCTGATCATTGCAATATGTATTAATGGAGAACCACCGAACTTAATTAATGCCGTGACCACGGGAAGACCCCTCCACGTAATCGTCGTTGTGGTTACCGGAGTGAGGACACACGGTGGTGGCACGAGGGTACACAGTAACCACGGTGAGGATGAGTACTTTATTGGCTCCGTCCACGTGAGATCATATACAAGTAGAATTAGTCATACGAATGTAGATCCATGCTTTCACATGTGCTCTCAGCATCATACTTGTGGTGATGATTCCAGATCTCTCAAGAACGATTACTACTCAAGCATCTTTTAACATAGTTTAGTCTCCTCTAATTTTCTGTTTTATTTTCCGTTTGTACTTTAGTAAACACTTCCTTTTTATTTGTGTTTCTAGCAACCTATTAAAGTAGATTATTTCCAAACTTCGGTTGGATGCGTATGGAACTGTGTAAAGTGATGACGTATTTGCGGGGTCTGTGGTGCCATCCTATTCACTCCCTGTTGAATTCATCACTTACTTATCACGAAAGTGCTAAGATAGCCATGTGCACTTGTAGGTCGTCACCACCACAGTAGGTGGTGAAGAGGAGGAGCAGGAGGAGGAGGCCGCGTACTTGGCCACCCTCGAGGAGGCCAACCGGCGGCAATATGAGGAGCGGTGGCCTACCGGCGCTAGCTGAAAGCGTGTCCAGTGTGGAGGCCAACACGCCACCGCCACCACCACCACCCGCTACCAGCGTGGAGGCCTAAACGCTGCCACCGCCACTACCACCCGCACCCGGCGTGGAGCACACCTACCAGTGGACTGAATAGTCAATGTGCCCGTCTACGTGTCGTGCTCACATGTTTGGCTAGGCCCGACTAAGGAGGAGGAGCACCAGCACCTCACGGAGTGGGAGGCACGGGCGCTGGCGACGAAGCAGGCGGACATGGAGCAACTGATGCAGATGGAGTGCACAAAGAGCCCGAATGGTGTTAGCTCACGGAGGAGGCAGCGCGTGTGCAGCAGCAGGCACCCGATGCGGCCCAGCAGGCGGTGGCACCGGCTGCCTATCAGCAAGCCTTTACCTAGGTGCAGGCACCGGAGTACGTCAACCTCACCAACGAGGATGACGACGACGAAGCATAGATGCGCCCTAGATTCGCTGGACACAACAATTTTTGTTTTTTATGTTTTTATTTTAAGTTATTATTAATGCAAGTGGACTTGGAACGATGTTTGAACTATTGTGTTTATATTTGAATTTAGTTTTTTCATCCTGAAATTTGAGATGTGGCGTCCGTGTTGGACACACATACGGCAAGCCGAACATAGCCGAACAAAATCGTCCTTCTAGCCGACTCAGACGGACAAATCCACGGGAGGTCCTATGGGATGCAATCTGCATCAACTAGTTGGCGTTTTTCAAACTACTTGACGTGTCGTGGGCATCCCCAAGCGCGCCGAGATGTCTCTCTCTCCTGGGCTCTCGCGACGCCAAGGCGACGGCGGTTCCTAGGTTTAAGCGCTTGTCTGGGTTTGTGATCGGATCGCCGATCCAATCTTCTCCCCTCCAAATCCTATTGATCTCCTGCTCGTCGCGGTCGCTGGTGGTGTTGGGGAACGTGGCAGAAATTCAAAATTTTCTACGCATCACCAAGATCAATATATGGAGTAATCTAGCAACGAGGGAAGGGGAGTGCATCTACATACCCTTGTAGATCGTTAAGCGGAAGCGTTGCAAGAACGCGGATGAAGGAGTCGTACTCGGAGCGATTCAGATCGCGGTTGATTCCGATCTAAGCGCCGAACCACGGTGCCTCCGCGTTCAACACACGTGCAGCCCGGTGACGTCTCCCACGCCTTGATCCAGCAAGGAGAGAGGGAGAGGTTGGGGAAGACTCCGTCCAGCAGCAGCACAACGGCATGGTGGTGATGGAGGAGCATGGCACTCCAGCAGGGCTTCGCCAAGCACTGCGAGACATGAGGAGGGAGAGGGGTAGGGCTGCGCCAAGAGAGAGGGCAAATCATATGTTGGGGAGCCCCCATACCTCAAGTATATATAGGGGAAGAGGAGGGGCTGCGCCCCCACCTAGGGTTCCCTCCCTAGGGGTGGCGGCAGCCCCCAGATCCCATCTGGGTGGCGGCCAAGGGGGAGAGAGGGGGGCGCACCTAGGATGGGCCTTAGGGCCCATCTGCACCTAGGGTTTGCCCCCTCTCCTGTTGAGGGAGCCTTGGGCCTTGGTGGGAGGCGCCCCAGCCCACCTAGGGGCTGGTCCCTTCCAACTATTGGCCCACGTAGGCCTCTGGGGCTAGTGGCCCCACCTGGTGGACCCCCGGGACCCTCCCGGTGGTCCCGGTACGTTACCGATAGCACCCAAAACTTTTCCGGTGACCAAAACAGGACTTCCCATATATAAATCTTTACCTCCGGACCATTCCGGAACTCCTCGTGACATCCGGGATCTCAACCGGGACTCCAAACAACATTCGGTAACCACGTATATCTATTCCCTATAACCCTAGCATCATCGAACCTTAAGTGTGTAGACCCTACGGGTTCGGGAACCATGCAGACATGACCGAGACGTTCTCCGGTCAATAACCAACAGCGGGATCTGGATACCCATGTTGGCTCCCACATGTTCCACGATGATCTCATCGGATGAACCACGATGTCGGGGATTCAATCAATCCCGTATACAATTCCCTTTGTCAATCGGTATGTTACTTGCCCGAGATTCGATCGTCGGTATTCCGATACCTTGTTCAATCTCGTTGACCGGCAAGTCTCTTTACTCGTTCCGTAACACATCATCCCGTGATCAACTCCTTGGTCACATTGTGCACATTATGATGATGTCCTACCGAGTGGGCCCAGAGATACCTCTCCGTTTACACGGAGTGACAAATCCCAGTCTCGATTCGTGCCAACCCAACAGACACTTTCGGAGATACCTGTAGTGCACCTTTATAGCCACCCAATTACGTTGTGAAGTTTGGTACACCCAAAGCATTCCTACGGTATCCGTGAGTTGCACAATCTCATGGTCTAAGGAAATGATACTTGACATTAGAAAAGCTCTTAGCAAACGAACTACACGATCTTGTGCTAGGCTTAGGATTGGGTCTTGTCCATCACATCATTCTCCTAATGATGTGATCCCCGTAATCAACGACATCCAATGTCCATGGTCAGGAAACCGTAACCATCTATTGATCAACGAGCTAGTCAACTAGAGGCTTACTAGGGACATGGTGTTGTCTATGTATCCACACATGTATCTGAGTTTCCTATCAATACAATTTTAGCATGGATAATAAACGATTATCATGAACAAGGAAATATAATAATAACTATTTTATTATTGCCTCTAGGGCATATTTCCAACAGTCTCCCACTTGCACTAGAGTCAATAATCTAGTTCACATCGCCATGTGATTAACACTCATAGTCCACATCGCCATGTGACTACACCCAAAGAGTTTACTAGGGTTTGATCATGTTCTGCTTGTGAGAGAGGTTTTAGTCAACGGGTCTGCAACATTCAGATCCGTGTGTGCTTTACAAATCTCTACGTCATCTTGTAGATGTACCTACCACGCGCTACTTGGAGCTATTCCAAATAACTGCTCTACTATACGAATCCGGTTTACTACTCAGAGTCATCCGGATTAGTGTCAAAGTTTGCATCGACGTAACCCTTTACGACGAACTCTTTTACCACCTCTATAATCGAGAAAAATTCCTTAGTCCACTAGATACTAAGGATAAGTTCGACCGCTATCATGTGATCCATTCCCGGATCACTATTGTACCCCTTGACTAACTCATGGCAAGGCACACTTCAGGTGCGGTACACAGCATAGCATACTGTAGAGCCTACGTCTAAAGCATAGGGGACGACCTTCGTCCTTTCTCTCTCTTCTGCCGTGGTCAGGTCTTGAGTCTTACTCAATACTCACACCTTGTAACACAGCCAAGAACTCCTTCTTTGCTGATCTATTTTGAACTCCTTCAAAATCTTGTCACGGTATATATTCATTTGAAAGTACTATTAAGCGTTTTCGATCTATCCTTATAAATCTTGATGTTCAATGTTCAAGTAGCTTAATCCAGGTTTTGCATTGAAAAACACTTTTCAAATGACCCTGTAGGTTTTCCAGAAATTCTACATCATTTCTGATCAACAATATGTCAACAACATATACTTATCAAAAATACTGTAGTGCTCCCACTCACTTCTTTGGAAATACAAGTTTCTCATAAACTTTGTATAAACCCAAAATCTTTGATCATCTCATCAAAGCATTCATTCCAACTCCGAGATGCTTACTCCAGTCCTTAGAAGGATTGCTGGAGCTTCGCATACTTGTTAGCATCTTTCAGGATTGACAAAACCTTCTGGTTGTATCACATACAACCTTTCCTCAAGAAAATCGTCGAGGAAACAATGTTTTGACATCCCATCTGCAAGATTTCATAAATAATGCAGTAACTGCTAATATAATCCAACAGACTCTTAGCATCGCTACGAGTGAGAAAATCTCATCGTAGTCAACTCCTTGAACTTGTCGGACAACATCTTAACGACAAGTCGAGCTTTCTTAATGGTGACACTTACCATCATTGTCTGTCTTCCCTTTTAAAATCCATGCGTACCCAACAGCCTTACAACCATCAAGTAGTTCTTTCAAAGTCTATACTTTGTTTTCATACATGGATCCTCTCGGTTTTATGGCCTCAAGCCATTCGTCGGAATCCGGGCCCACCATCGCTTCTCCATAGCTCGTAGGTTCATTGTTGTCTAGTAACATGACTTCCAAGACAGGATTACGTACCACTCTGAAGTAGTACGCATCCTCGTCGTCCTACGAGGTTTGGTAGTGACTTGATCCGAAGTTTCATGATCACTATCATAAGCTTCCACTTCAATTGGTGTAGGTGCCACAGGAACAACTTCTTGTGCCCTGCTACACATTAGTTGAAATGACGGTTCAATAACCTCATCAAGTCTCCACCATCCTCCCACTCAATTCTTTCGAGAGAAACTTTTCCTCGAGAAAAGACCCGTTTCTAGAAACAATCACTTTTGCTTCCAGATCTGAAATAGGAGGTATACCCAACTGTTTTGGGTATTCTACGAAGATGCATTTATCCGCTTTGGGTTCGAGCTTATCAGCCTGAAACCTTTTCACATAAGCGTCGCAGCCCCAAACTTTTAAGCAACGTCAGCTTAGGTTTCTCTAAACCATAGTTCATACGGTGTCGTCTCAACGGAATTGCGTTGTGCCCTATTTAAAGTGAATGCGGTTGTCTCTAATGCGTAACCCATAAACGATAGTTGTAATTCGATAAGAGACATCATGGTATGCACCATATCCAATAGGGTGCAGTTATGATGTTCGGACACACCATCACACTATGGTGTTCCAAGCAGTATTAGTCATGAAACAATTTCCACAATTTCTTAATTGTGTGCCAAACTCGTAACTCAAATATTCATCTCTATGATCATATCACAGACATTTTATCCTCTTGTCACGACGATCTTCCACTTCACTCTGAAATTACTTGAACCTTTCAATAATTCAGACTTGTGTTTCATCAAGTAAATATTCTCAGCATCTACTCAAATCATCTGTGAAGTAAGAACACAACGATATCCACTGCGTGCCTCAACACTCATTGGACTGCACACATCAAATGTATTACTTCCAACAAGTTGCTCTCTTGTTCCATCTCACTGAAGAACGAGGCCTTTCAGTCATCTTGCCCATGTGGTATGATTTGCATGTCTCAAGTGATTCAAAATCAAGCGAGTCCAAACGATCCATCTGCATGGAGTTTCTTCATGCATATATACCAATAGACATGGTTCGCATGTCTCAATCTTTTCAAAAACGAGTGAGTCCAAAGATCCATCAACATGGAGCTTCTTCATGCGTTTTATACCAATATGACTCAAGCGGCAGTGCCACAAGTATGTGGTACTATCATTACTATCTTATATCTTTTGGCATGAACATGTGTATCACTACTATCGAGATTCAATAAACCATTCATTTTAGGTGCAAGACCATTGAAGGTATTATTCAAATGGACAGAGAAACCATTATTCTCCTTAAATGAATAACTGTATTGCGATAAACATAATCCAATCATGTCTACGCTCAACGCAAACACCAATCTCGATGGTAGAGGGAGCATGCGATGCTTGATCACATCAACCTTGGAAACACTTCCAACACATATCATCATCTCACCTTTAGCTAGTCTCCGTTTATTCCGTAGCCTTTTATTTCGAGTTACCAACACTTAGCAACCGAACCGGTATCTAATACCCTGGTGCTACTAGGAGTACTAGTAAAGTACACATTAATATAATGTATATCCAATATACTTCTGTCAACCTTGCCTACCTTCTCATCTACCAAGTATCTAGGGTAGTTCTGCTTCAGTGACCGTTCACCTTATTACAGAAGCACTTAGTCTCGGGTTTGGGTTCTACCTTGGGTTTCTTCACTAGAGCAGCAACTGAATTGCCGTTTCATGAAGTATCCCTTCTTGCCCTTGCCCTTCTTGAAACTAGTGGTTTTACTAACTGTCGTGGAATTGTCACGGCAGATGTCCTCGAGCTAGGACTTAGTCGTGGAGCCATCGCAACCAGGAAGCTTGAAGGGGTTATGCGGGACAAGGAACACGAGGGTTTATACTGGTTCGGCCCCTTACGGTGAAGGTAAAAACCTACGTCCAGTTTGAGGTGATATTGATTATGGTTACGATCGCCAGGGAGCTAAACAGCTATGCCCGGCTCTCGATGAGGTTGTTGTCGCCCTTGAACCGCTGCCGGGTCGTCCCTTTATATAGGGAGGCTGACGCCCCGCAGCCCTTAGAGTCCTGGCCGGCTCATAAGAACGTCCGGCTCGGACTCTAAACTATACTTGCCTTACACTACAAGTCTACTATAATAATGATTGTAACTACAGGCCCTAAGCCATATCCGGGTCTCAGCCCATCTCTGGCCCATCGTCTTGAAACATGGCTCCGGGCTTCTGGCAATGACCATCCGAAGAGTAACCCGGCCCCTCCTGGCGGGTGACTCTAAGGTCTATATCCTCAACATCAGGCCCCAGATTGACTTGAGCCGGCTCGTGTCAATCTTCAAATCTGCAGACAGAGAAAATCTCCGGCTTACCATTCATGTGAAGGCCATAACCCGGAGTGACGTCATCCTCTGGACTCCGGATAATCCGCCGTGACGTCATCCTCCATTAAGTCCGTTTTTTACTCCGCCAGATCCGCAACGGATCTTTGCTTTTACTGTCGTTCCGAAAATTGAGGCGTCGTGAGGGGGAGATAACCACGCTGTGGTCTCCTTGAATCTCGCGCCCACTTATGACTTCGCCTTATAAATAGGCCGGCCCAACGTGCTCTTCTCACGCTCTCTTCTTCGTCCTCGCGCCGTCGCTCTTCTGCCCGAGCTCTGCCACTGCTGCCGCCGTCGCGCCCCTGATCTTCATCAACCCGGCCGCTGCATCACCCTGACTCGGACCAGATAACGGCGGCGACTTCCGCTCTTCCCCAACTCCGGTGAGTCTCCTCTGCCTTGCTAGAACAGATCTGTGATAGAGTTCGTCTGTGTTCTTCATGTTCGTCACCATAGCCACAAGCTTCGGTAGTTCCTGTAGTCACTGCCCTTGTTGATCTTCAGCCTTACATAGAACTAGTGCGGTAGTTGTTTAGGCCTCATTTTGAATGCCAGTAGATCTCTTTCCACTGCATAGATGCTTCGTTTGAGCTTAAGAACCTCCGCTCGTCTGCTTCTAGGTCTAGAAAATTTTCATTTCACCCAACCATTTTGATCCAAAAAAGTTACCGCAACCTGTGAAACCTGTTTTACCACACTTAGTAAAAACTGCAACCATTGAATCTTGGCGGCTTACATTTCCGGCTTAAAGAAAACACGCGCCGTAGAATCCTCCGATTTAAAGAGAACCGTGCTTTGTAGAATTCTCCGGCTTAATTGAGTATATATCATTAGTCCCCTTCATAAGCCGCCACCTTAGTTTGAATGATAATCTCCGGCTTATAATTAACCCGGACACTTTTCTCTTTATCATAGACCACCAACTTTCACCATGCCTCCCAAGGCTCCCATCACTTGCAACTGGATGAGATCCAACGTCACTGACGAGACCCTGGCCAACTTCGTTAAGTCCGGATATTTACCTAAGAAGGAAATCATGTCCTACCGTGCCCCTGACCCGTCGGAAGAGAGACCACAGCCAAGGGACGGGGAGGTAGTGATCTTCGCAGACCATATGAGCCGGGGCTTTGCACCGCCCGGCTCAAAGTTTTTCAGGGACGTGCTCAACTTCTTTGACCTACAGCCTCAGGATATAGGACCCAACTCCGTATCCAACATCTGCAACTTCCAAGTCTTTTGTGAAGTGTACCTTGGAGAAGAGCCCAGTTTGCTGCTTTTCAGAGAACTGTTCTACTTAAACCGCCAAAACGAGTGTGCCAACGGGCCAAGTCTGGAATTAGGCGGCATCTCCATCCAACGGCGTAGGGACTGTCTGTTCCCTTACGCAGAGCCACCAAGCCAACCCAAGGACTGGAATATGACTTGGTTCTACTGCCAAGATACGTCCCCGGCTGACGAGAACCTGCTGCCCGGCTTTCGCCCAACACGCCTAGAGCCGACTCATCCGCTATCCGACAAACTGACTGCCGCGGAACGCCAACCTCTGCTTCCAACGATCAATAAGATCAAGGCCCTGCTAGGCAATGGTCTGAACGGAATTGACCTGGTCCGGGTCTGGATCTCATGGCGGGTGATCCCATTGAGCTACCGCCCCGGCTTAATGTGTGAGTACACTGGGCGAAAGGATGACCCGCAGAGGCACAGTCGCAATGATCTTCCAGAAGACGTTGCAGAGGAGGAGACCAAGGCTCTTCTAAATGAGAGCTTGGCAGATTGCGGAAGAACCGGGCTAGCCCCCTTCTGCAAGATCAATCTAGCCCCAGCGGTAAGCCGCTGACTTTAACCTTTCAACTTCTTTTGCAGGTCACCTTGATCTGAACCATTTTAAGAATTCATTGCTGTATTTCTCAGGCTGATGATAAATTCTGGCGGGTCAAGTATGACCATGAGGCGGCCAAGAAGGCCAGGAAGGCGAAGAAAGCCACCAAGAAAGCCGCCCCTCGCAAAAAGGGAAGCAGACCCACTGCTTCGGAGCTACTGCAATTAAGCGACAGCTCCGAGTCAGAGGTAACCCTTAAACCTTTAAACTCTTGCCATATTTGTTGTTTGTTGCTGTCCGCCTTATCAACATTTGCTCATTGACAGGATGACACCGGCGCCAGTAACCCGGTGGTTGAAGAGGTAATGTCACTTTCCTCCGACTCGGAGCCTTTGCCACAGCTGAAAGTCCGAAGAGTAACCCGGAAAGTAAGCTTTTCACATCCATTAGCTCATCAAGACCCTCAATTTCTTTTGAAGCAGCAGGTTCACGAAAGTCGGCGTCACACCCGGGCCCGCAAAGACACCGACCTCTCCGCCGGGTTACCCGACGCAACCAGGAAGCGTCGCACTGAGGTTTTTTCTCACCTGTACCCCTTTCATCCGTTGGCGGGTGTTATCCGTCAGCCACTCAACTCTTCTGACTCCAATTATCAGGAGACCTCCCCCTCTTCGGGTGACTCCATGCAGTCGAGTCTGCCGGCCTTCAAGACTGCACCCGGGTAATAACAATCTCCTTACATTATCTGTCTGTACTTACTCTTTGTGTGCCTAACACTTCTGTCTTTTCAGTGCCCAGGCAAAGCTCACTAAAAGAGCAAAGAAAACCAGGTCAGCCGGAGTGCCAGACTTGCCTGACCCGGAGGCGACGGCTCAAGAGCCGCCAGCTACCTCCGCCCCCGAAGCCACCATTCCAATGGACACGGCGCCTGAAGCCCCTGCCCCGACTACCAAGACAACGACCGAAGCGTCGGTTAACCCGGAGGCCTCCGGCTCAGCCCCACCAGCAGACGACCCGGACGTGGTAATCACCCGGACGGAATTCGTTGAGCCGGGGAGACCGACCGCGTTGGCCAAATGCTCCGCGAAGGGGGAGTTGCTGCAGCCCCACCGGGTGAATCTGGACCTCTCCAGCTACACCGACTTGAGCATTGGAGAGCTCGTCTCTGGCTACATCAGCCAAGTTCACAAGAGCCGGGACGCCGAGATCGCCATGGTCAACCAGATCCAACAAAAATCTGAGGTATCCTTCTGCTGTCTTCTTACTTACTGCATAGTGACCCTTGTCATGCTAGCCCCCAAGTCGACGACTTATACTTGAATATGTTGTAGACTTAGGTCCCGGCTTACTCAACTGAGCCGGCAGTACGTAGATAGATACGTTCAATATGCATTAGCCCCCAAGTGCCAAGTGTCTTTGCTTGGAAAGCGCTTGGGACTTATATAATGACTGTTAATAACCCGGAAATATATGCAGGCTGTTGGCAAGAAATTAGAGTCGGACCTTGCGGATCTCAAGAGCCGGCTGAAGACACAGGAGATGGAGACCCGGAAGGCAAACGCCAAGTTTGTCTCCAGCATCGCCGCTCAAGAGAAGCTGAAGACCGAATTTGATGCTGAGCGGAAGGCCTGGGCTGAGGAGAAGGCCGCACTGGTGACCCGGGCGGAACAGGCGGAGAAGGCGCTCTCTGAGAAAACCGCCGAGCTCTCCGGCCTAAAGCGCCAGGTTTCCCAAATGGTAGCCGCCATCTTCGGTAAGTCGCCTCACCGGCTTTCATCCATGTTAGAATGTTTACATCTCCTGATTCA
Organism: Triticum aestivum; assembly: GCF_018294505.1. Lineage (NCBI taxonomy): Eukaryota > Viridiplantae > Streptophyta > Magnoliopsida > Poales > Poaceae > Triticum > Triticum aestivum. The sequence continues at coordinate 486,066,060 of NC_057799.1, read as the reverse complement.
TCCTTGTCACCGGCTTATCTGATGTTGTTAAACAGGTCCCAGAAGCGCCAACCTTAACCAGAGCGTGGTCACCAAGTTAAAGGCCGTGTACACCCTGGTGGAACAGCTCTACACCGGGTCACAGCGTGCCTTAGCTGTGGTGGCCCTATCCAACGAGGTGCCAACTCATCTGGCCGAAGTCCTGCGCCGGCTCGCAGTTCTGCCGCAGCGGATCCAGGAGCTACGACGAGCATCCGCGAGAGCCGGAGCAATCGCCGCGCTGAGCCGGGCCAAAGCATTCCTGCCGGAGCTAGACCCGGCAGACATCGCCCTGGGTTACCCAAGCCTGAAGGAAGACGGCTCAGCCTTCGACCAGAGGGATTTCGCGGCGTGTGTGAAGGCTGTACGCCCGGTGGCCACCATCATCGGGAATGACACCGACTTAACCAAGTATCAGCCGGGGTACAATGCGGAGAATCAGAGGATTCCAACCCCTCGCTATGAAGCTCTCAATCTGATTCCTCCGGCTCGTCAGCACACCTTCGCCCCGGAGATTGACCCGGCCGGGTTAATTGACGAAGAAGCCCAGTTCGAAGCTCTCAGCGGCATCGACTGGAAGTCGTCAACCTTCGAGGTCTTGGGATCAGCCGGAGCAGAAGACAGGAACGAGCCGGGGACTTCAACTCAGCAGGCATCATAAAGCGGCTGGCGGTTCACCGAACAACGCTCCATCCTTGAGACTTGATGAATTTTGTAATAGAATAGGTGCAACAATTTATCTCTGCCGTGCCATCGTGCACGTAATGAATGCTGAAATCCCTTGAAGTTATCCTTTTGGTGTTCCTCCGGGTCATAATTATCCCTTTGTCCTTCTCAACCTTAAAAGGTGCCTTTAAGTATCTGCATAGAAAGGCAAATCACAAGTCTCAAGGCGGCTTACCACCCTGAGAATCAGGTGTTTGAGATGGATAACCCGGAATATGAATCAAAAAAGACTGGTCCTTAGTTATACTCTGAACATAGCCGTGATAACACACTTAACGGCCTGTAAGCATACTTCCGGATTAAATAACCCGGGTAGCACGGTTGGTATCTTAACTCTAATTTACTTGCCTTGATGACATCCATGATGTTCAACTAACAAGATAAACCAAAATTAAGCCGGCAAGTGAGACCCGGCCATGCACACTTTGTCATAATCAGAGTAAACTTGTGATAAATCAGAACTTAGGGGCTTCCAGTTCGAATACGACCAGAGACCCGGCCCAAAAGGGGTTAAGCCAAGATTCGGATACGATCATATAGCCCCCAGTGGGTGTGGCGATGCCAATCAAGAGGGTACCGACAGCTATGTTCTCTTTGGTTCGAATACGACCCATGTTTGAACAGGAAGCCCCCAAATGATTCTTAAAATTGTTTAACGACGCTGATTCGAATACGATCCACGTCGGTTCTCAGAGGGGTTAAACTGTGATTCAAATATGACCAAAGTTAACTTCCCAATGAGCTCGGCACTTTGCCAATCAAGTGGGTATCGACAGCTATGTTCTCTTTGGTTCGAATACGACCCATGTTTGAACAGGAAGCCCCCAAGTGACCTTACTGCTTACGGCTAGACTCGAATACGATCATAAGCCGGATCCTCCTTTAAATCAGCATGTAAAAAATAACACACGCATAATTGGAGGAGAAAAAAGGACAGAGGTCCTGCTTTATTGCTTATCATAATATATACATGTCTGAGATAAATATGTACACCACGAGAGCCGGTAGCTCAAGTGTAGTAAGGCCGAAGCTGAGCTATATTCCACGGCCGACGGGTCTCCTCCTCAGATTTACGCGAATCTTTATGTTCCCGAATATCAATGAGGTAATATGACCCGTTGTGCAAGTTCTTACTGACCACAAAGGGCCCTTCCCAAGGTGGGGATAACTTGTGTGCATCTGTTTGATCCTGGATGAGCCGGAGCACAAGGTCGCCTTCCTGGAAGACCCGGGATTTGACCCGGCGGCTATGATAACGGCGCAGGTCTTGTTGGTAAATCGCTGAACGGGCTGCTGCCACATCACGCTGTTCGTCCAACAAGTCCAGAGCATCTTGGCGCGCCTGTTCATTATCCGTCTCAACATAAGCCGCCACACGAGGTGAATCGTGACGGATGTCGCTGGGGAGGACTGCTTCTGCTCCATAAACCATGAAGAAAGGCGTGAAGCCTGTAGACCTGTTAGGAGTAGTGTTGATGCTCCATAAGACGGAGGGCAACTCCTCCACCCAACAACCCGGCGTCCGTTGCAAAGGGACCAAAAGCCGGGGCTTGATGCCCTTCAGAATCTCCTGGTTAGCTCTCTCAGCTTGACCATTGGATTGGGGATGAGCCACTGAGGAAACATCAAGTCGGATATGCTCTCGTTGACAAAACTCTTCCATAGCGCCCTTGGATAGATTGGTGCCATTGTCAGTTATGATGCTGTGCGGAAAGCCGAAGCGGAAAATCACCTTTTTCATAAATTGAACCGCCGTGGCTGCATCGCACTTGCTAACTGGCTCAGCCTCCACCCACTTCGTGAATTTGTCAACTGCCACCAAGAGGTGGGTCTTCTTATCCTTGGACCGTTTAAAAGGCCCAACCATATCAAGCCCCCAGACCGCAAAGGGCCAAGTGATTGGGATCATCCTCAACTCCTGAGCCGGCACATGAGCCCGTCGTGAGAACCTTTGGCAACCATCACATTTACTGACCAAGTCCTCTGCATCAGCGTGAGCCGTCAGCCAATAAAAACCATGACGGAAAGCCTTGGCCACAAGAGATTTTGAACCGGCATGATGGCCACAATCCCCTTCATGGATCTCGCGCAAGATCTCTTGACCTTCCTCAGGGGAGATACAACGCTGAAATGCCCCTGAAACACTGCGATGATGCAACTCGCCATCGATAACAATCATTGACTTAGCCCGCCGGGTTATTTGCCTGGCCAGAGTTTCATCCTCAGGCAACTCTCCCCGGGTTATATAAGCCAGATATGGCATTGTCCAGTCTGGTATGACATGAAGAGCCGCCACCAGTCGTGCCTCCGGGTCAGGGATAGCCAAGTCCTCCTCTGTAGGCAACCGAACCGAAGGGTTATACAGGACATCCAAGAAAGTGTTAGGCGGCACCGGTTTTCGCTGGGAGCCTAGCCGGCTTAAAGCATCAGCCGCCTCGTTCTTCCTGCGATCAATGTGCTCCACTTGGTATCCCTGAAAGTGCCCAGCAATGGCATCAACCTCGCGGCGATAAGCCGCCATGAGAGGATCCTTAGAATCCCAGGTGCCTGATACTTGTTGAGCCACCAAGTCTGAGTCACCAAAGCACCTTACCCGGCTTAAGCTCATCTCCTTAGCCACCCGAAGACCGTGGAGCAAAGCCTCGTATTCAGCCGCATTGTTAGTGCAAGGAAACATCAACCGTAGCACATAATGGAATTTGTCACCTTTAGGGGAAGCCAATACAACACCAGCCCCCGAGCCCTCCAGCTGTCTGGACCCATCAAAGTGAATAGTCCAATAAGTGTTATCTGGCCTTTGCTCAGGCACTTGTGACTCTGTCCAGTCATTGATAAAATCCACCAAAGCCTGAGATTTAACAGCAGTGCGTGGCACATATTTGAGGCCATGAGGTCCAAGTTCTATAGCCCACTTAGCAATTCTCCCTGTAGCCTCTCTGTTCTGGATAATATCCCCAAGAGGGGCAGAACTGACCACAGTGATGGGATGACCCTGAAAATAATGCTTGAGCTTCCGGCTCGCCATGAACACACCATATACGAGCTTCTGCCAATGCGGGTACCGCTGCTTGGACTCAATAAGCACCTCGCTGACATAATAAACCGGCCGCTGAACCGGATGCTCCTTACCCGTCTCCTTGCGCTCCACCACAATAGCCACACTGACGGCTCGTGTGTTTGCCGCCACATACAGTAGCAAGGGCTCCTTATCAACCGGAGCAGCAAGGACGGGGGGCTCTGCCAGTTGCTTTTTCAAATCCTCAAAAGCGGTATTAGCTGCATCATTCCAGACAAAGTTATCAGTTTTCTTCATCAACTGATATAAGGGCATAGCCTTCTCACCCAAACGGCTTATAAACCGGCTTAAAGCAGCGATACGACCCGCCAAACGCTGAACGTCATTTATACACGCCGGTTTAGCTAGGGAGGTGATGGCCTTGATCTTCTCCGGGTTAGCCTCAATGCCTCTGTCAGAAACCAAGAAGCCCAATAGTTTGCCTGCAGGAACACCAAAAACACACTTGGCCGGGTTAAGCATCATCTTGTAGACCCGGAGATTATCGAAGGTTTCCCTTAAGTCATCTATCAGGGTTTCCTCCTTGATGGATTTAACCACAATATCATCCACGTAAGCGTGAACATTGCGCCCGATCTGTTTATGAAGACAATTCTGTACACAACGCTGGTAAGTCGCCTGTGCACACTTGAGTCCAAAGGGCATAGACACATAGCAGAAGGCTCCAAAGGGAGTGATGAACGCCGTCTTCTCCTGGTCCTTAACTGCCATCTTAATCTGATGATACCCGGAATAGGCATCCAAGAAACTTAAGCGTGCACAACCTGCCGTAGCATCAATGATTTGATCAATACGGGGGAGAGCAAAAGGATCAGCCGGACACGCCTTGTTCAAGTCCGTGTAGTCCACACACATCCGCCAGGTGCCGTTCTTCTTGAGTACGAGCACCGGGTTAGCCAACCACTCCGGGTGAAAAACTTCAACAATGAACCCGGCCGCCAAGAGCCGGGCCACTTCTTCACCAATAGCTTTCCGCCTCTCTTCGTTAAACCGTCGAAGGAACTGTCTGACCGGCTTAAATTTTGGATCAACATTGAGAGTGTGCTCAGCGAGTTCTCTAGGTACACCTGGCATGTCAGAAGGTTTCCACGCGAAGATGTCCCTATTCTCACGGATGAACTCGATGAGCGCGCTTTCCTATTTCGGGTCCAGATTTGCACTGATGCTAAACTGCTGAGACGAGTCACCTGGAACAAAATCAACAAGTTTAGTCTCATCAGCTGATTTAAATTTCATTGCTGGTTCATTCTCCGTGGTTGGCTTTTTCAGAGAGGTCATATCTGTTGGGTCAACATTGTCTTTGTAAAACTTCAACTCCTCTGTAGCACAAACAGACTCTGCATAAGCCGCGTCGCCTTCCTCGCACTCTAGAGCCACCTTTCGGCTGCCGTGAACCGTAATAGTCCCGTTGTGACCCGGCATTTTGAGCTGTAAGTACACATAGCACGGCCGTGCCATGAACTTGGCATAAGCCGGCCGTCCAAATATAGCATGGTATGGACTTCTTATCTTGACCACCTCAAAGGTCAGCTTCTCCACCCTGTAGTTGTTCTCATCACCAAAAGCCACTTCCAATTCGATCTTGCCGACTGGATAAGCCGACTTACCGGGTACCACACCATGGAAGATAGTGTTTGACTGGCTGAGGTTCTTATCGACTAGCCCCATACGACGGAAAGTCTCATAATAGAGGATATTGATGCTGCTGCCTCCATCCATGAGTACCTTTGTGAACTTATAGCCTCCCACCTGAGGAGCCACCACTAAGGCCAAGTGGCCCGGGTTATCCACCCGGGGAGGGTGATCCTCCCTACTCCACACTATAGGCTGCTCAGACCACCGTAAGTAGCGTGGAACCGCCGGCTCAACAGCATGAACAGCTCTCTTGTGAAGCTTCTGATCCCGTTTGCACAAACTGGTGGTGAACACATGATACTGTCCACCGCTAAGCTGCTTTGGGTTGGTCTGATAACCCCCCTGCTGCTGTTGATGACCCTGACCAGACTGTTGATTAAAGCCCCCTTGACCGTTCTGAGGACCGGAATTTGAGCCGCCGCCCGGGCCATGAAAGCCGCCGGCGCCTGAGCCGCCGCCCGGGCCATTGTAGCTCTTAAAGGCCTTCATGATCGCGCAATCCTTCCACAGGTGAGTCGCTGGCTTCTCTCTAGAGCCATGCCTTGGACAAGGTTCATTCAACAGCTGCTCCAGCGTTGGACCTGACCCGCCGCCTCGGGGAGGGGGCCTCCCCTTGCGTCGCTGGTTATTACCTTGGGAGTTGGCGTTGGCTACAAACTCTAGGCTGCCATCGGCCTTACGCTTGCCTCCTCCTTGGTTCCCCGGGTTAAACTGAGGACCCTTGCCGTTGCCGTTCTTCTTTCCCTTCCCTGTCCTTTCATCGTCTGAAGGGGGATCCTTGGTACCGTCAGAATCGGCGTACTTGACAAGAGCCGCCATTAGGGTACCCATATCGGTGCAGTCGCGTTTAAGCCGTCCGAGTTTCATCTTAAGGGGCACAAAGCGACAGTTCTGTTCCAACATTAAGACTGCAGAGCCGGCATCCATCTTATCTGATGAATGTATGATCTCCTTGACCCGGCGAACCCAATGGGTCGTGGATTCACCCTCCTGCTGCTTACAGTTAGTCAAATCCACAATAGACATAGACTGCCTACAGGTATCTTTGAAGTTTTGAATGAACCGGGCTTTCAGCTCAGCCCAAGACCCAATGGAGTTCGGTGGTAGCCCTTTCAACCACGTGCGGGCAGTTCCATCTAACATCATGGTGAAATATTTGGCCATGGCCGCCTCACTGACCTCTAGCAATTCCATAGCCATCTCATAACTCTCAATCCAGGCTGCAGGCTGTAAGTCAGCTGTATAGTTAGGCACCTTCCTAGGGCCCTTGAAGTCTTTAGGCAGACGTTCATTACGGATGGCTGGCACCAAACAAGGGACACCCCCGGTCCTGGTAGAAATACCCACATCAACGGACGTCGTTGGATAAACCGGGGGGGTCTGGTAAGCCGTCAATTGAGGCACCTGCTCCGCCTCTTGCCGCGCTTGGTCTGCTGCGTAAAAGGCTCCATTATGAGCCGGGCCATGGCCAGGGGGCGGGTCATGGCGTCGGACATTACTTGAGCCGGTTGCTGAGACCATGTGCCGGCTGTAACTCGGGCTCTGGCCTGGACGAGGGGTCGAGTGGATCCTGTCCCGGCTGTAGGAGTACGCCTACCCGGCGGGTTTCGATGGCCGCCGGAGAGTCGCCGTCAACGGGGAGAGCCGCCAGTCGTGCTGCCGCAGCCACCATGTTCTCCAGCGGGTTATCATAATGACCCGGGGGTATTGGCACATACTGAGGCGGGGCAGGGGGCACCTGGGGAGGCCCCATCACTCGTGGCTGAATAAGGGGTCCAGACCCGGGCGCAATGACCCCTGGCGGGTTACTAGACCCTGCACCCGGCGTGTTGAAAAGATTGCGTGGATCGTAAACCGGTGGGAGTCGAGACTGGGCCTTCTGATGCCTCCTTCTCATGACCTCGTTGGCCGCGTTCTGATCCATCGTGAGTTGGAAGGACTGCGCCTGAATCAGCTGAGTCCGGGCGTCGAGAGCCGCCCGCTCCGCAGCCAGCCTGATCCCTTCCGCTGCAAGATCCTCTTTAGCTTTTATCAGATCCAATTTTAGCTGTGCCACCTCCGCATCATGCTGAGCTTGATCCGCCGGGTCAACCGTGGCGGTTAACAGGGCCGTCATCTTGTCCGTGAGATCCATTAGCACCTGAGCCGGAGAAGGCACCGGGTTTCCCGCTCCAGCAGCGGGGTTCTGAACAGGCTGCGCACCAGCCATAAAAACTCCAACCTGACTTGGTGGCTCAAAAAGGTCCGGAATACTGTCACCATCGGAACAACCCATGAGCCTGCCATCTTGAAGCTGGTACAACGAGTTTGACTCATCGGTGGCCGACTCGTCATCAGAGCCGGCGGCCGCCTCATCACCGGATCCAGATCGATCGGAGAGTCCTCCATGGATACACCCCACAAAAGCATGCTTTAAGGCAGGCCGGGCCCGGGCGGGTTGTGCGCGCTGAGCCGTTTCGATGAGATCGGCGCAGAGATCCGGCTCGGGGCCCGGCTCACCAATCTTGCCAATGAAGACATGAATTGCGCCAAAGGGGACCCGGTACCCGTACTCAATTGAGCCGGCGTCGCGGCCCCAGTCCGCATCGTCGATGTAGAGCTTGCCGCGATGACTCTTGGTCATCCGACCCACAGCGTATCCCTTGAGCCCTTCGAAGCTGCCCTTCAAGAACTCAAATCCACCGTGCGCGAGCCCCACGGTGGGCGCCAACTGTCGTGGAATTGTCACGGCAGATGTCCTCGAGCTAGGACTTAGTCGTGGAGCCATCGCAACCAGGAAGCTTGAAGGGGTTATGCGGGACAAGGAACACGAGGGTTTATACTGGTTCGGCCCCTTACGGTGAAGGTAAAAACCTACGTCCAGTTTGAGGTGATATTGATTATGGTTACGATCGCCAGGGAGCTAAACAGCTATGCCCGGCTCTCGATGAGGTTGTTGTCGCCCTTGAACCGCTGCCGGGTCGTCCCTTTATATAGGGAGGCTGACGTCCAGCAGCCCTTAGAGTCCTGGCCGGCTCATAAGAACGTCCGGCTCGGACTCTAAACTATACTTGCCTTACACTACAAGTCTACTATAATAATGATTGTAACTACAGGCCCTAAGCCATATCCGGGTCTCAGCCCATCTCTGGCCCATCGTCTTGAAACATGGCTCCGGGCTTCTGGCAATGACCATCCGAAGAGTAACCCGGCCCCTCCTGGCGGGTGACTCTAAGGTCTATATCCTCAACACTAACCATCAACAATTGATGCTCCTACTTGATTTCTACTTTCACGGTGTCAAACATCGCGAATAGCTCAAGGATCATCATATATATCCCTGATATGTTATAGTTCATCACGAAGCTCAAATAGCTTGGTGGCAGTGACTATGGAGAACCATCACTATCTCATCTGGAAGATTAACTCCCACTCGATTCAAGTGATTGTAGTACTCAGACAATCTGAGCACATGCTCAATGATTGAGCTTTTCTCCCTTAGTTGCAGGCTTAAGAAACTTGTCAGAGGTCTCATACCTCTTGACGTGGGCATTAGTCTGAAATCCCAATTTCAGCTCTTGGAACATCTCATATGTTCCGCGACGTTTCAAAAATGTCTTCGGTGCCTCAATTCTAAACCGTTTAACATTACGCACTGAACTATCATGTAGTCATCAAAACGTGTATGTCAGATGTTTCGTAACATCTACAGACGACGCTCGAGGTTCAGCACACCGAGCGGTGCATTAAGGACATAAGCCTTCTGTGCAACAATGAGGACAATCCTCAGTTTACGAACCCAGTCCGCATAATTGCTACTATCAACTTTCAACTAAATTTTCTCTAGGAACGTATCTTAGTAGAACTAAAGCGTAAGCTACGACATAATTTGCAAAGACCTTTTGACTATGTTCATGATAATTAAGTTCATCTGATTATTTAATGAACTCCCACTCAGATAGACATCCCTCTAGTCATCTAAGTGATACATGATCCGAGTCAAACTAGGCCGTGTCCGATCATCACGTGAGACGGACTAATCATCATCAGTGAACATCTCCATGTTGATCGTATCTACTATACGACTCATGTTCGACCTTTCGATCTCTTGTGTTCCGAGGCCATGTCTGTACATGCTAGGCTCGTCAAGTCAACCTAAGTGTTTCACATGTGTTCCGAGGCCCTGTCTGTACATGCTAGGCTCGTCAACACCCGTTGTATGCGAACGTTAGAATCTATCACACCCGATCATCACGTGGTGCTTCGAAACAACGAACCTTCGCAACGGTGCACAGTTAGGGGGAACACGTCTCTTGAAATTTTAGTGAGGGATCATCTTATTTATGCTACCGTCGTTCTAAGCAAATAAGATGTAATCATGACAAACATCACATGCAAATCATAAAGTGACGTGATATGGCCAATATCATCTTGCGCCTTTGATCTCCATCTTCGAGGCGCGGCATGATCACCTTCGTCACCGGCATGACACCATGATCTCCATCATCATGATCTCCATCATCGTGTCTTCATGAAGTTGTCTCGCCAACTATTACTTCTACTACTATGGCTAACGGTTAGCAATAAAGTAAAGTAATTACATGGCGTTTTCATTGACACGCAGGTCATACAATAAATTAAGACAACTCCTATGGCTCCTGCCGGTTGTCATACTCATCGACATGCAAGTCGTGATTCCTATTACAAGAACATGATCAATCTCATACATCACATATATCATTCATCACATCCTTTTGGCCATATCACATCACATAGCATACCCTGCAAAAACAAGTTAGACGTCCTCTAATTGTTGTTGCATGTTTTACGTGGCTGCTATGGGATTCTAGCAAGAACGTTTCTTACCTACGCAAAAGCCACAACGTGATATGCCAATTTCTATTTACCCTTCATAAGGACCCTTTTCATCGAATCTGATCCGACTAAAGTGGGAGAGACAGACACCCGCTAGCCACCTTATGCAATTAGTGCATGTCAGTCGGTGGAACCTGTCTCACGTAAGTGTACGTGTAAGGTCGGTCCGGGCCGCTTCATCCCACGATGCCGCCGAATCAAGATAAGACTAGTAACGGCAAGTAAATTGACAAAATCGACGCCCACAACTACTTTGTGTTCTACTCGTGCATAGAAACTACATATAGACCTAGCTCTGATACCACTGTTGGGGAACGTAGCAGAAATTCAAAATTTTCTACGCATCACCAAGATCAATCTATGGAGTAATCTAGCAACGAGGGAAGGGGAGTGCATCTACATACCCTTGTAGATCGTTAAGCGGAAGCGTTGCAAGAACGCGGATGAAGGAGTCGTACTCGTAGCGATTCAGATCGCGGTTGATTCCGATCTAAGCGTCGAACCACGGCACCTCCGCGTTCAACACACGTGCAGCCCGGTGACGTCTCCCATGCCTTGATCCAGCAAGGAGAGAGGGAGAGGTTGGGGAAGACTCCGTCCAGTAGTAGCACAATGGCATGGTGGTGATGGAGGAGCGTGGCACTGCAGCAGGGCTTCGCCAAGCACTGCGAGAGACGAGGAGGGAGAGGGGTTGGGCTGCGCCAAGAGAGAGGGCAAATCATATGTTGGGCAGCCCCCATACCTCAAGTATATATAGGGGAAGAGGAGGGGCTGCGCCCCCACCTAGGGTTCCCTCCCTAGGGGTGGCGGCAGCCCCCAGATCCCATCTGGGTGGCGGCCAAGGGGGAGAGAGGGGGGGCGCACCTAGGGTGGGCCTTAGGGCCCATCTGCTCCTAGGGTTTGCCCCCTCTCCTCTTGAGGGCGCCTTGGGCCTTGGTGGGAGGCGCCCCAGCCCACCTAGGGGCTGGTCCCTTCCCACTATTGGCCCACGTAGGCCTCTGGGGCTGGTGGCCCCACCTGGTGGACCCCCGGGACCCTCCCGGTGGTCCCGGTACGTTACCGATAGCACCCGAAACTTTTCCGGTGACCAAAACAGGACTTCCCATATATAAATCTTTACCTCCGGACCATTCCGGAACTCCTCGTGACGTCCGGGATCTCATCCGGGACTCCGAACAACATTCGGTAACCACGTATATCTATTCCCTATAACCCTAGCGTCATCGAACCTTAAGTGTGTAGACCCTACGGGTTCGGGAACCATGCAGACATGACCAAAACGTTCTTCGGTCAATAACCAACAGCGGGATCTGGATACCCATGTTGGCTCCCACATGTTCCACGATGATCTCATCGGATGAACCACGATTTTGGGGGTTCAATCAATCCCGTATACAATTCCCTTTGTCAATCGGTATGTTACTTGCCCGAGATTCGATCGTCGGTATCCCGATACCTTGTTCAATCTCGTTTATCGGCAAGTCTCTTTACTCGTTCCGTAACACATCATCCCGTGATCAACTCCTTGGTCACATTGTGCACATTATGATGATGTCCTACCGAGTGGGCCCAGAGATACCTCTCCGTTTACACGGAGTGACAAATCCCAGTCTCGATTCGTGCCAACCCAACAGACACTTTCGAAGATACCTGTAGTGCACCTTTATAGCCACCCAGTTACGTTGTGACGTTTGGTACACCCAAAGCATTCCTACGGTATCCGGGAGTTGCACAATCTCATGGTCTAAGGAAATGATACTTGACATTAAAAAAGCTCTTAGCAAACGAACTACACGATCTTGTGCTAGGCTTAGGATTGGGTCTTGTCCATCACATCATTCTCCTAATGATGTGATCCCGTTATCAACGACATCCAATGTCTATGGTCAGGAAACCGTAACCATCTATTGATCAACGAGCTAGTCAACTAGAGGCTTACTAGGGACATGGTGTTGTCTATGTATCCACACACGTATCTGAGTTTCCTATCAATACAATTTTAGCATGGATAATAAACGATTATCATGAACAAGGAAATATAATAATAACTATTTTATTATTGCCTCTAGGGCATATTTCCAACAGGTGGTTCCTGGGTTCTGAGGCTGTTCGGGGTGACAAAGGGGCTTTCTCTGCATCGCTACCCACCCTTGGCAGAAGCAGGATCTGGGCATAACCGGCACCGGCATGGCGGGAGCTTGTGATGAGGGGGGGCCATGTGCCTCTGGGGCTGAACAATCTGCGCCGGGCAGGGATGGTGTTGCTCCGCTCCGGGTGCTCCTCGGTGGGGGGACGATGGGGGCGGTTCCTGACCCGTCTCCCTCGGCGGGCGCTTCGTTGCCTGCGGATCGTTTGGAAGAGATGATGGAACGACTTCGCCTCACTGTGGTGGAGGCGCAGCCGATGGTGCTGGATGACGAGGATGAGGCTGATCTGGTTGCGCCAGATTGTGCCCTGGTGGGAAAGGTGCTTTCTCCTAACCCCCTCCACATCCAGACGATCGCGTCGGCAATGAGGTCAGCTTGGGGCAATCCGAAGGGTTTGCTGTTCCACCCCGCTGGGGACAATGTGTTCGTCGCTGAATTTGGTACCCAGGCCGACAGAGCAAGGGTGATCGAGGGCTCGCCTTGGATGGTGGGCAAGCATGCTGTTCTCCTAAAGGTCTTTGATCTGAACATCCAACCCCTTCAAGTGCAATTTGATCGTCTTGCCATTTGGACTCGTATTATGAATCTACCACCAAGGTTGATGAAGGCTAAGCTCGGGATGGAGTTTGCCAAGCCCATTGGCAGGATCTCCAAGGTGGATGCCGATGCTGATGGGCGATGTTGGGGAGGTTTTATGCGTGTTAGAGCTGAGATTGCTATTCAGGAGCCTATTGTTCGATATGTGACAGTGACTTCAATCCGCCTCCAATCGACTGACACATATTCTGTGATGTATGAGCGGCTCCCCTTTCATTGCTTCTCTTGTGGCCTCCTGGGCCATTCTTCGGTCCTGTGCCCTAACCCTGGACTGAGGGATGGAAATGGTGACCTACCATATGCCGCTAAGAAACTTTGTGTTCCTGAGGACAGTCACAAAAGGTCTGGAGGATCAAGATCTAGTTCGGCCTCTACCTCCGTCGGTGAAGATGGCAAGGCGGGTGTGTCCCGATCTGCCTCATCGGGTAGGTCACGATCCGGCGCTCCTGCGGGCAGCTCTGATGTGGATGGTGAGGTTTTCTCCCCGTCCAAACGGGGTGGAAGGGGCCGAGGCCGTGCACCCTCCTCCAGAGGACGAGGAAGGGGAAGAGCGGGTTTGGCCAATATGTTGCTCTTCCCGGAAGGTCAGGTGCAGAATGGCACTACGGGGCAGAAGAGGAAATCAACCAAGTCTCTTCCGCCAGGGGCGGCTCCCACTCCTGGAGTCACCGGGGGCGATGAGCTGGCTCTAGTCCTGGTAACGGGCTCCCAGTCAACTCCTGCAAGTGTGGAACAGGTTACTAGACAAGACTCAAACAAGAAACAACGTACTTCAAGCTCACGATCGGCGGATCCGGCAGCGGCTGCGATGCAGCCCCGCCAGACGCAATGAGTATCATCTGCTGGAACTGTCGAGGCTTGGATTGGACTCGACAGTTGGCGAGCTTCGCTGGCTTGTGAAGCTCTACCGGCCCTCCCTCCTCTTTCTTTCAGAGACGAAGATGAGGGATGTGAGAGTAAAGAACTTTATGTGGTCTCTGGGTTTTTCTGGTTGTTATGATGTCAGTAGTGAGGGTCTCAGTGGTGGCCTTGCTCTTTTTTGGACGTCTTCTTCTGTTAAGGCGGCCAACAAGCGGTGCATTGATGTTCATGTTAAATTAGGGGTCGGTATGACTTGGCGTGCTTCGTTTGTCTATGGAGAGCCAAGGAGGGAGGACAGACCACATTTCTGGGAATTTCTTCGTCGTATGCGTTCTTCCTGGAATGGTCCTTGGGTTTGCTGTGGCGACTTCAATGAGGTTCTCTCTCAAGATGAGCATTGTGGGCCGAGAGACCGTTCTGATTCTCAAATTGATGCTTTTCGGGATTGTATGATGGATTGTGGCCTGGCTGACCTGGGTTTCACAGGACCAGAGTTCACCAGGTGTAACAAGCAAGACCCAAATAGTCATGTCAGGTGTCGTTTGGACCGAGCCATTGCTAACTCTGCTTTCTCAAATCTGTTTGAAGCATGCTGTGTGGAGAATATTATAGCTACTACCTCGGATCACTACCCTATCCTTATCTCTCTGGACCGGGGTTCGCAGATTCGACATCCAACTCCTGTGCAGTAAGGGTTCAGGTTTGAATCTATGTGGTTGCGGGCTTCAGACTACAAGAGTACTTTGGAACAAGCGTGGTCAGCGGGGAGAGATGGTCTCTCGTCGCTGCGGTCTACTTGGGACAATCTGAAACATGTTGCGGGCTCTCTTCGGGAGTGGAGCAAAGAAGCCTTTGGATCTATTCGCAGAAATATTAGGAAGATGGAACGCCGTCTAGCGTCAATTAGGGCAGCTCCGGCCTCTCCTTCATGGCTGGCAGAAGAACGTCATATTGAACGTCTGCTATGTGAATTATTTGAGCGGGAGGAAATCATGGAACGACAACGTTCCAGAGTTGATTGGCTGAAAGAGGGTGATCGAAATACTGAGTTTTTTCAAGCTCGAGCAACGGCCAGACGAAGGACGTACAGGATTCACTCTCTGACTTCTGAAGATGGTTCAGTGCGCACTTCCCAAGGGGAAATTAAGGGCTTGGTGAGTCCTACTATGAGAAGTTGTTCACATCTAAGCCGTGCGCAGTGGCTGATCAGGTTTTGCAGGCCATTCCTACTAAAGTCTCCGGGGAGATGAATGTCGAGCTATGTAAACCTTGCACTAATGACGAGATCCGGGCTGCTCTATTTCAGATGGGCCCCACTAAGGCTCCGGGGCCTGATGGTTTCCCGGCTCTCTTCTATCAGACTCACTGGGAGTTCTTGGGTGATGATATTTGTCATGCAGTCCGAGATTTTTTGGAAGGGAGGCCTATTCCGGAGGGCTTCTGCGACTCAGTCATCGTGTTGATTCCAAAAACGGTCAAGCCAAAGCATCTAAAGAACTTTCGGCCTATTAGTCTGTGCAATGTTCTCTATAAGATCGCATCTAAGGTTTTGGCTACTCGTCTAAAGTCAATCCTGAATGTGGTGGTTGCTGAGAGCCAGAGTGCCTTTGTCCCGGGCAGGTTGATCACGGATCACACCTTGATTGCTTATGAGTGTTTGCACACTATCCGTCAACAACGTGTGAAAAAGCCTTTCTTTGCTTTGAAGATCGATATGATGAAGGCCTACGATCGTGTGGAATGGAGTTATCTTCATGGATGTTTAGCTAAACTGGGTTTTGCTCCTTCTTGGATTGAGGCGGTCATGCGTTGTGTTACCAATGTTCGCTATGCGGTCAGGGTGAATGGAGAGCTCACTCAACCGGTGATTCCGTCGTGTGGCATTCGACAAGGGGATCCAATCAGCCCTTACTTGTTCCTCTTATGCACCGAAGGACTGTCAAGTCTGCTATTTCAAAAGGAGGCTCGTGCGAGCTACATGGTATTCGAAATGGCCGTTATGGTCCACCTATCTCACACCTCCTATTCGCAGACGATAGTATCTTCTTTGCTAAGAGTGATTTCAAGAGTGTGGAATCTTTGGAGGCTACTCTCAGCTCTTATTGTGCGGGTTCGGGTCAAGCGATAAACAAGGACAAGTCTTCGGTCTTCTTTGGTCGTCACTGCCCTGCGAGTGTCAAGAACCGTGTGAAGTCTCAGCTGGGCGTTCACAATGAATCTTTCCATGATTCTTACTTGGGCATGCCTACGGAGGTTGGAAGATCACCCACGCGCACTTTTAAGTTCCTGGTGGATAGAGCTTGGCAGAACATCTTTGGCTGGTCGGACCGGCCCATGTCCAGGGCAGGAACGGAGACTTTGCTTAAGTCAAAGACCCAAGCAATTCCGACGTTCATTTTGAGTTGTTTTCGTCTACCTGTGGCTACTTGTGAGAAGTTCAGGCAGATCGTATCGGATCAGTGGTGGGGCCGAGAAGATGGAAAGAAGAAGCTTCATTGGCACTCCTGGGACTGGCTCACGACTCCTAAATCTCTTGGAGGGATGGGCTTCCGAGACATGGCTTTATTCAACCAGGCGATGCTGGGGAAACAGGGCTGGCGTTTGCTGACTGATCCGGGGTCGCTCTGTGCTCGGGTTCTGAAGGGAAGATACTTCCCGTTCGGCGACTTTTGGAATGCTACTGTACCGAGCTCGGCCTCGGCAACTTGGCGTGCCATTCTGCACGGCCAGGAGCTTCTGAAGAAGGGTGTTCAGTGGGCTGTTGGTGATGGTAGACATATTCATATCTTGAAGGACCACTGGATCCCCTCCGTTCCTCCGGCCTTGCTTCAGCCTCTCTCACCAATCCCTGCCAATGCCAAGGTTCACTGCTTGTTGGATGAAGAAATTGGGTGCTGGAACGAGGAATCCGTGCGGGCTTTTTTCAGTGAGGAAGTGGCTAACGCTATCCTGCAGATCCCAATAAATTTGGATGGTGGAGCTGACTATGTACGCTAGCCTTTCACCAAGTTCGGCGATTACACTATCCGCTCTGCATATAACTTGGCAAGGACGAGCCGTTTTGTCGCGGATCGGAGCTGCAATGGTTTGGGTCAGCATTCCGGTTGGTCCTCGGAGGAAAAACTGTGGAAGAAACCGTGGAAAATCAACGTGCCGAATAAGATGAAGGTGGTGCTGTGGAGGTTTGCGCATGATTGTCTACCCTCGGGCGAGCAACTTCGCCGTCGTCAGGTCCCAACGAGGACAGACTGCTACTTCTGTGGTCGTCACGAAAGTATCGAGCATACGATGCTTTTTTGCCCCCATGCTCGGGCTGTCTGGGATGAGGTCAAGGCTTGTTTCTCTGTCAAGCTGTGTCGCTCATCGTTTGCGAATCCAAAGCAATGGTTGTTCAGTTTCCTGTCCCGTGCCTCTGAGCACGAAGCCTCCATCATGACGGTCGCCTTTTGGCACATCTGGGAAGCTCGTAATGTGGCGCGGAATGAACCTGATGCTCCTCCTCCAAAGCGTACAGCAGCGAAGGTGCGTGCTTATATGGACATGATCTTCCAGCATCTTTTCAAACCGGACTCTGCATCTAAGCGTGTGACTCCAGCTTCTGGCTCTTCGTGGTCTCCGCCGCCGCTTGGTACTTTGCTTGTGTCTGCTGATGCAGCTGTTGCCCCGTCCGGTGATTTGGCCGCGGCTGGAGTTGTCGTTCTAGACCACACGGGCATGTGTGTTGCTGCTGCTTCTGAACCCCTCCCGGGTGTTTCTTCTCCTGAGGTGGCGGAGGCTCTTGCCCTTCGCTGCGCGGCCAGGTTGGTCAGAGACGAGAGTTATGCTAATGTGATCTTCCAATCGGATTGTCTCTCGGTGATTCAACGGCTAAACTCTTCGGTCCTGGACCGCTCCACCGTGGGTTCCTTTGTTGCTGAAATCAAGTTGGCATGTGGGGCTCTATCTTCTATGACTTTCAAGCATGTTCGTCGGCATCGTAATGTGTTAGCTCATGTTTTAGCTCGGTCTAGTTTGAACTCTGTAAATCCTTGTATTTAACTTGTTTGCTTGATTAATAAAGTCCGACGTTTTCTAAAAAAAAAAACTAGTTGGGGTTTTTCGTTCGCGGGCTGACTGTGCGGCGATGCGCAGTGTTTCACGGAATTGAAAAATACAGAAAGGTAAATGCGCGTGCTTACTGCGAATCGAACCATGATCGTCCCGCTGTTGTGCGTGCGACGATAGCCAACAGACCAATCAATGTTTTGCTGACATATAAGCAGGGCAGTCTTTCAAGAACTATGCACCCGTAAGGACATGCTGCAGGTACTGTAGGAGTACTGTAGCTAATGCATTTTTAAAAAAGACGAACATGAAATATTTATTTGAAATCCATGAAATATTTTTTGAAATCGTGAACATATTTTGAAAACTATAACATATTTTCAAATTACTAGCAATTTTCTGAAATTGTAAACAAGAACATTTTAAAATTCCAGAATTGAAACACGAACAATTTTTCAAATTTTGAACATGAGAACATTTTTTAAAATTGAGAAAAATATTTGAAAATTTCAAACAAAAGAAACAAGAAAAATAACAACAAAAAAGGAAAGAAAAATAAAACCAAAAAAGAAACGAAGAACATATTTTGAAAGCGCGAACATTTTTCAAAATTACGAACAATTATTCAAAACGAGAAATTTTATCAAATTCCCCGAACATTTTTTATTTACGAACAATTTTTGAAAACATGAACATTTTTTTCATTTTTTGGAAAAAATTTAACACAAGAACATTTTGCAAAATTTCTGAACAAATTTTCAAAAAAATATAACATTTTCAAAAACAGGATCATTGTTTGGAATCATGGAAATTCCTTGAAAACAGAACATATTTCCAAATTCCATAACAAATTTGGAGAAGCGAACATATTTCAAAACTCCTGAACAAAATTTGAAGACACGAACATTTTTTGAAACTTGTGAACAATTTATGAAACTGGGAAAATGTTTGAAACTCCGGAGATATGAAAACATGAACATTGTTTGCAATTTGCGAACAATTTTTTAACGCCTGAACATTTTTTGAAAAGTTGTGAAAATTTTGAACAAAAGCTTTCGGTTTATTTTTTGAAAAACAAGAACATTTTGGAAAATCCCGAACATTTTTTGAATTTATGAACAATTTTCGAAGACCGCATTTTTTTGAAATTTTGAACGTTTCTTAAAAGCACGAACATTTTTTGAAAATTAAGAACAAAATCTGAATATGTACTTAGTTTTAAAAAGTAAAATAACCTTGAAAAAGAAGAACTAAAAAACGAAAACGAAAAAAATAAGAAAGAGGAAAGTAGAAAAAAGAAACAGAAAAAAAAAGAAATAAAAAAACCGGTAAAAGAAACAAAAAAACAGTTCAGGGAACCTTCTAGAAGGTTTCCAAAACCGGCTGGCGTTGTTGCTTATTGGGCCGGCCCATCGCGTCGCTGCTCGGTCGCTCGCCTGTGCAAAGAGCCGGCAGTTTGATGCAGTGTGCGTCCAATAGAATTTTCCCAAATCTACGTTCGTTTACGTCGGCCGGTTGGAGTTTGCTTGCCTTGGGAACAAGCCTTGTTCCGTGGTGGGCAGAAGGCCGGCCCGGCTCTTTTATTAGCATGCCCGTGGGCCGTGCCAGGCTAAAAATCCGTGTATGGAGTGCCGGCTGTGTAAGTATTTTTGGGCCTTAACCATTCAAGATTCGTACAGGCTGGCTTAAAAATAATAATCCAATGAAATCCGGGAGGGATGATATCGCCTTCCCAAACCAAAACGCAGCGGAGCTTCCAAAGCCAAACCAAAACCCTCGTCCCTCTTCCCCTCCTCGTTCCCATCGCCGCCACCCCTCCCCCTCGATTTCAAGCACCCTGCCCACCCATCGGGACCCTACTCCCCATCCCATACCCAATCTGCTCCTCGCACCCACGCTGCCCCAATGGAGACAGCCGCCGCCGTGTCCGTGCCCAGATCCGCCTGCCGTGCCGCACTCCCCTTCCCGGCTCCCCTCAAGCTCCAGGGCCGCGTTGCGCTCCCCCGCCGGGCGCTCCCCGGGGCGCCGAGGCAGCGCCTCGTCGCGCGCTGCGCGGCGGCCGACGACAGTGCGGCGGCGGCGGAGCTCCCCATCGAGAAAAGGTTCGCCGCCTTCCCGACCGTCATGGACATCAACCAGATCCGCGAGATCCTGCCCCACAGGTTCCCCTTCCTTCTGGTAGATAGGGTGATCGAGTACAAGGCAGGAGAGTACGCTGTTGCGATCAAGAATGTCACGATAAATGACAACTTCTTCCCCGGCCACTTCCCGGAGCGCCCGATAATGCCCGGCGTTCTCATGGTTGAGGCCATGGCCCAGGTCGGGGGCATCGTGATGCTGCAGCCTGAAGTCGGTGGATCCCAAGACAATTTCTTCTTTGCAGGGGTTGATAAGGTGAGATTCAGGAAGCCAGTCATTGCTGGTGACACTTTGGTCATGAGGATGACCCTCACCAAGTATCAGAAGAAGTTCGGGCTTGCAAAGATGGAAGGAAAAGCTTATGTGGGTGGCGATGTAGTGTGTGAGGGGGAGTTCCTCCTTATTAGCGCCACTGGGTGAACAGATCTGCTTGTGTGCGATGTGATCCTCTCACAAGATCTGATTAGAATGAGTCCAAGTTCAATTGTTGAGAGAATTGAGTTTGTGAACTGAACTTACAACATGTGAGGCAATTTTATCTTGGGTTTTACATCAAGTTGTGTAATGGCCTTTTGGGGCCGAGTCAGGCTATGTTGCTGGTGTTACAAGGTTACGATATCTGTAGTTTCGTGGTATAAACTATGCTTCTTAAAAAAAGATACTTCCTCTGTTCCAAATTATAAGATGTTCTGATAGACTAAAATAGCCTAACAAAACGTCTTATAATTTGGGGCGGAGGTGGTACATGTCAATGCTTTGCCCAGACGTCACGCTCTTGCCGAACCCTTAATCAAGGTGTTACATCTCCCACAGCGAATTCAGACAATTTAATTTTCTTAGCCATGCATATTAATTATAGTGGTTGACTATCTGTGCAACTCATGTACTCTAGCTGTGGATGCATAAGTATGATTTATGCAGATTTTTGGAATATACTCCCTCTCTTCTTAAATATTTGTCTTTTTAGATACTACTAGATGGTTTCACACTTTGAGTTGTCTGCACACACAAGATTCAGGCTTCCTTACAATGAATCTGTAATGTTGTGCATATCTATAACTGCACAAAATTCATGCAGAAAATGTAGAACCTGAACTTTGATTGGGGTTGCATATGACATGAGAGTAAACACCAGATAGGTAAGCTGTGCAGCAATTGGCCGATTCATTAAAAAAAGAAGGTATAATAGAG
Organism: Triticum aestivum; assembly: GCF_018294505.1. Taxonomy (NCBI): domain Eukaryota; kingdom Viridiplantae; phylum Streptophyta; class Magnoliopsida; order Poales; family Poaceae; genus Triticum; species Triticum aestivum. The sequence continues at coordinate 486,044,772 of NC_057799.1, read as the reverse complement.
TTTACTGGTTAATAAAAACCCTGGCAAAAATCGATACAACATGCCCATAAGAAAGGGCAGCCCGGGTGACCTGGCACCAACCAGACCACACACACCGCCATGAAGAGGATGCCGTCGAGACTACTTTCCTTTCATCGTCATCACCTCTCTTCGAGCAGTTGATTGCGACTTCGCCGCAGACGACCTGTTAAGACCCCATCGAACGAATGACACATGACGACCTCGTTGGCCATAGCCAAACAATCGACCGCAAACATCGAGGATCGGTAGCTTCGATTTTGCTGGCACGCTTCCCAGGAGAAAGTTGCATGCCTCGCATCGACCTAACCTGGCACAACCTCCGGAGAGCACCGCCCACCGAAACCACCCTCATGGAGTCATCGTTGCCGTAGGGCCCTACCGCATGCAGCTCCGGCTTCTCTGTCATACTGAGAAACAAGCATAGGCGCACTTGTTGGCGATCCGGACCGTCCACATCAGAAGGACAAGCCACAATCCAGCTCCGCACGCCATCATCGTTATCACTGCACAAGTCGCAAATCCCCAAAGGGAAGCGCAGGGAGGGCTCACGGGTCTTCAAAACAACACCCCAAAGGGGGACAGGGACGATGTTGTTTCCTCGCCTGAAGAACAAGATTCGAGGATGGAGCGAGTAGAAGAGCTCCACATCGACGCATTCGAGAAGGGGAACGACGCTCGTAGGTGCCACCATCATCTGCCCGCCATAGTCGGGCAAGCTTGCGCTCGGAGCAGACACGATGAACACCCTCACGCAGCGGACCGTAACCAGCCCGCACATTCTTGCCCAACAACCGCGTCGTCGCCTCCTAGGGACCACCATATTAACTTAATTTGGATTGCCCAGGCACATTTAGATGTGTGCTTATTAGAGCACATCAAAGTTGTACCAGTCCATTCATTAAAGGCATAACCAGTGGACTCGCGTTTGATACGTCTCCGTCGTATCTACTTTTCCTAACGCTTTTCCTCTTGTTTTGGACTCTAATTTTCATGATTTGAATGAAACTAACCCGGACTGACGCTGTTTTCAGCAGAACTACCATGGTGTTGTTTTTTGTGCAGAAATAAAAATTCTCGGATTGGAACGAAACTTCTCGAGGAATTTTTATACAATAAAAGAGAATTCTGGAGTCAAGAACCACCGAAGGGGGGGGGCACCCCCCTCCAGGCGCGCCCAGGTGGGTTGTCCCCACCTGATGGCCCCGCAGACTCCAACCCTGATACTATAAAATCACACACTACTAGAAAAAAGGTTGTTAGTGGCGCACCTATTTTTGCTATTAATGACGCACTATAGGTGCGCCACTATTATCACGCCACTAGTAACAAATACTAATGGCGCACCTCTGGTGCAACATTAGTATTGCAGGTAACAGTGGCGCACCTTGTAGTGCGCCATTACTATTGCTACAGGTGCGCCACTGGTAACTTTTTTTTTGAATTTTTTTTAATTTTGAAGGCGGGAAAATAGTAGTGCCGCACCGTCTAACCCCCACCGTGCGCCATTGCTATTTTTGAATTTTGAATTTGGATCTAGATCTAGATCTGGCTCATTTTTTTGCTCTTTTTTTTGCTTGATTTTTTTTTCAAATTTCGTTCTCGACCTGGATCTGGTACGTTCTTTGTGCCGGGGGAGCTCCACATGTGGCCGAAAGTAGAGGAGGAGGGAGGAGAGACCGTGAGGAGGAGAAGAGGAAGGAGAGACCGTGAGGATCAGGAGAGGAGGGAGAGGTCGCCGGAGAGGAGGAGGAGGAGGACCGTGAGCAGGAGAGGAAGGAGGAGCACCGTGAGGAGGAGAGGAGGGAGGAGGAGGTCGCCGGAGGAGGGAGGAGGAGGTCGCGGGAGGAGGAGCACCGTGAGGAGGAGGTCACCGGAGGAGGAGCACCGTGAGGAGAGGAGGTCGCCGGAGAGGAGGAGATGGAGTGGAGGAGAGGAGGAGATGGAGTGGAGGAGAGGAGGAGAAGAATGAAGGGGTAAGTGGGTGGCCGACCCTTTTTAACTTCTGTCCCAACTTAGCAGTGGCGCACCATGCACTGGTGCGCCATTGCTATTTTTTTGAATTGTGAAGGCGGGAAAATAGTAGTGGCGCACTATTCACTGATGCGCCATTGCTAATTTTTTTATTTTTTCGAATTCTTTTGAATTGTGAAGGCGGGAAAATAGTAGTGGCGCATTATTCATAAGGTGTGCCATTGCTAACTTGTTTTTTATTTTTGTATTTTTTTGAATTTTGAAGGCGGGAAAATAGCAGTGGCGCACCATGCACTAGTGCGCCATTGCTATTTTATTTTTTTTGCATTTTTTTGAATTTTTTTGCCTCCAGATCTTAAAAGCATCATAACTTTTTTTCTGTTAGGTTTTTAAGGATTCTAGAAAATCGATAACGGACATAGCCCGTTGAGTTCGGATGTAACTTTTCGAGTAGATGATTTTTCATATAATATTTTTTTCATCAGAGGTCGTATGCAAAAGTTACGGCCATTTTACCGAAACACAACGGCCTTTTGCAAAAAAATTCAAAATTCATGTTTGTTAATTTTCCTTACAACTAGAACACATAACACATGGGCATCTATTTTTTTGAATCTTTTATCATTTTCTTTTATTCTTTAAAAACCTAAAAGGCGATCCGCGGGGAGGGGGGTGTTTGTGTGTGTGAGACGTTAGCAATGGCGCACCACACCTAGGTGCGCCACTGCTGGTGCGCCATTGCTATGTCTGGTGGGGGGGGGGCGATGGACCCAAAAAAAATAGCAATGGCGCACTGCTCATGTGGCGCGCCATTAGTAAAAACATAGCAATGGCGCACCTGATTCTGGTGCGCCATTAATGTCCATATTAGCTATAGCCGTTTTTCTAGTAGTGACATATTTGAAGAAAAAAATAAGGGAGAAAGAATTATCGCGTTTCACGAGACGGAGCCGCCGCCACCTCCTGTTCTTCATCGGGAGGCCAGATCTGGAGTCCGTTTGGGGCTCAGAAGAGGGGGATCTTCGATCTTCGTCATCACCAACGTTTCTCCATCGCCAATTCCATGATGGTCCCCACCGGGAGTGAGTAATTCCTTCGTAGGCTCTGAAGGAAATATGCCCTAGAGGCAATAATAAAATTGTTATTTATATTTCCTTATATCATGATAAATGTTTATTATTCATGCTAGAATTTTATTAACCGGAAACTTAGTACATGTGTGAATACATAGACAAACAGAGTGTCCCTAGTATGCCTCTACTTGACTAGCTCGTTAATCAAAGATGGTTAAGTTTCCTATCCATAGACATGTGTTGTCATTTTATGAACGGGATCACATCATTAGAGAATGATGTGATGGACAAGACCCATCCGTTAGGTTGGCATAATGATTGTTTAGTTTTATTGCTATTGCTTTCTTCATGACTTATACATGTTCCTCAGACTATGAGATTATGCAACTCCCGAATATCGGAGGAACACCTTGTGTGCTATCAAACGTCACAACATAACTGGGTGATTATAAAGATGCTCTATAGGTGTCTCCGAAGGTGTCTGTTGGGTTGGCATAGATCGAGATTAGGATTTGTCACTCCGAGTGTCGGAGAGGTATCTCTGGGCCCTCTCGGTAATGCACATCACTATAAGCCTTGCAAACAATGTGACTAATGAGTTAGTTGCGGGATGATGCATTACGGAACGAGTAAAGAGACTTGCCGGTAACGAGATTGAACTAGGTATGATGATACCGACGATTGAATCTCGGGCAAGTAACATACCGATGACAAAGGGAACAACGTATGTTGTTATGCGGTTTGACCGATAAAGATCTTTGTAGAAAATGTAGGAGCCAATATGAGCATCCAGGTTCCGCTATTGGTTATTGACCGTAGATGTGTCTCGGTCATGTCTACATAGTTCTCGAACCCGTAGGGTCCACACGCTTAACGTTCGATGACGATTTGTATTATGAGTTATGTGATTTGATGATCGAAGTTTGTTCGGAGTCCCGGATGAGATCACGGACATGACGAGGACTCTCGAAATGGTCGAGACATAAAGATTGATATATTGGAAGGTTATGTTTGGACACCGAAATGGTTTCAGAAAAGGTCCGGACATTTTCCTGAAGGAAATATGCCCTGGAGGCACTAATAAAGTTGTCATTTATATTTCCTTATATCATGATAAATGTTTATTATTCATGCTAGAATTGTATTAACCGAAAACTATGTACATGTGTGAATACATAGACAAACAAGAGTGTCCCTAGTATGCCTCTACTTGACTAGCTCGTTAATCAAAGATGGTTAAGTTTCCTAGCCATAGATGTGTTGTCATTTGATGAACTGGATCACATCGTTAGAGAATGATGTGACGGGCGAGACCCATCCGTTAGCTTAGCATAATGATCGTTTAGTTTTACTTCTATTGCTTTCTTCATGACTTATACATGTTCCCCTGACTATGAGATTATGCAACTCCCGAATACTAGAGGAACACCTTGTGTGCTATCAAACGTCACAACATAACTAGGTGATTATAAATATGCTCTATAGGTGTCTCCGAAGGTGTTTGTCGGGTTGGCATAGATCAAGATTAGGATTTGTCACTCCGTGTATCGGAGAGGTATCTCTGGGCCCTCTCGGTAATGCTCATCACTATAAGCCTTGCAAGCAATGTGACTAATGAGTTAGTTACGGGATGATGCATTATGGAATGAGTAAAGAGACTTGCCAGTAACGAGATTGAACTAGGTATGATGATACCGACGATCGAATCTCGGGCAAGTAACATACCGATAACAAAGGGAACAACGTATGTTGTTATGCGGTTTGACCGATAAAGATCTTCGTAGAATATGTGGGAACCAATATGAGCATCTAGGTTCCGCTATTGGTTATTGACCGGAGATGTGTCTCGGTCATGTCTACATAGTTCTCGAACCCGTAGGGTCCGCACGCTTAACGTTCGATGACATTTTGTATTATGAGTTATGTGATTTGATGACCAAAGTTTGTTCGGAGTCCCGGATGAGATCACAGACATGACGAGGAGTCTCAAAATGGTCGAGAGGTAAAGATTCATATATTTGAAGGTTGCATTCGGACATCGGAATGGTTCCGAGTGATTCAGGCATTTTTCCGGAGTACCGGGAGGTTACCGGAACCGCCCCGGGAGAAGTATTGGGCCTATTGGGCCTTATTGGAGGAGAGGAGAGAGGCCACGTGAGAGGGGCGCGCCCCCCTTGCCCAAACCGAATTGGACTAGGGGAGGGGCCGCCCCCCCTCTTTCCTTCTCCCTCTCTCTCCCTTCCCCTTTTCCCTCTCCGGTGGAAGGAAGGAAGGGTGCCGAATCCTACTTGGACTAGGAGTCCAAGTAGGACTCCCCCTTCGCGCGCCCCCCTTGGGTCGGCCTCGTCCTCCCCCTCCTTTATATACGTGGGAGGGGGGCACCCCGAAGGCACACCAAGTCTTCACTTAGCCGTGTGCGGTGCCCCCTTCCACAGTTACACACCTCAGTCATATCGTCGTAGTGCTTAGGCGAAGCCCTGCGCCGGTAACATCATCATTACCATCACCACGCAGTCGTGCTGACGGAACTCTCCCTCAGCCTCAACTGGATCAAGAGCTTGAGGGACGTCATCGAGCTGATCGTGTGTTGAACGCGAAGGTGCCGTACGTTCGGTGCTTGGATCGGTTGGATCGCGAAGACGTTCGACTACATCAACCGCGTTACTAAACGCTTCCGCTTTCGGTCTACGAGGGTACATGGACACACTCTCCCCGCTCGTTGCTATGCTTCTCCTAGATAGATCTTGCATGATCGTAGGATTTTTTTTTGAAATACTACGTTCCCCAACAGTGGCATCAGAGCCAGGTCTATGTGTAGATGTTATATGCACGAGTAGAACACAAAGAGTTGTTGGCGATAATAGTCATACTGCTTACCAACAACGTCTTACTTTGATTCGGCGTTATTGTTGGAGGATGCGGCCCGGACCGACATTACATGACTGCGTTCATGATACTGGTTCTACCGACGTGATTCGCACACAGGTGGCTAGCGGGTGTCTGTTTCTACAACTTTAGTTGAATCGAGTTTGACTACGCTCGGTCCTTGTTGAAGGCTAAAATAGCACACTTGACAAAAAATCGTTGTGGTTTTGATGCGTAGGTAAGAGCGGTTCTTGCTAGAAGCTCATAGCAGCCACGTAAAACTTGCAACAACAAAGTAGATGACGTCTAACTTGTTTTTGCAGGGCATGTTGTGATGTGATATGGTCAAGACGTGATGAGATATAAATTGTTGTATGAGATGATCATGTTTTTTCAAAAGTTATCGGCAACTGGCAGGATCCTTATGGTTGTCGCTTTATTGTATGAAATGAAATCGCCATGTAATTGCTTTACTTTATCACTAAGCGGGAGCGATAGTCGTAGAAGCAATAGTTGGCGAGACGACAACGATGCTACGATGGAGATCAAGGTGTCAAGCCGGTGACGATGGTGATCATGATGGTGCTTTGGAGATGGAGATCAAAGGCACAAGATGATGATGGCCATATCATATCACTTATTTTGATTGCATGTGATGTTTATCCTTTATGCATCTTATTTTGCTTAGTACGGCGGTAGCATTATAAGATGACCCCTCACTAAATTTCAAGGTATAAGTGTTCTCCTTGAGTATGCACCGTTGCTACAGTTCATCGTGCCGAGACACCACGTGATGATCGGGTGTGATAAGCTCTACGTTCACATACAACGGGTGGAAGCCAGTTTTGCACACGCAGAATACTCGGGTTAAACTTGACGAGCCTAGCATATGCAGATATGGCCTCGGAACACTGAGACCGAAAGGTCGAGCATGAATCATATAGTAGATATGATCAACATAGTGATGTTCACCATTGAAAACTACTCCATCTCACGTGATGATCGAACATGGTTTAGTTGATATGGATCGCGTGATCATTTAGATGACTAGAGGGATGTCAATCTAAGTGGGAGTTCTTAAGTAATATGATTAATTGAACTTTAATTTATCATGAACTTAGTACCTGATAGTTTTTGCATGTCTATGTTGTTGTAGATCAATGGCCCGTGCTACCGTTCCCTTGAATTTTAATGCGTTCCTAGAGAAAGCTAAGTTGAAAGATGATGGTACCAACTACACGGACTGGGTCCGTAACTTGAGGATTATCCTCATTGCTGCATAGAAGAATTACGTCCTGGAAGCACCGCTAGGTGCAAGACCCGCTGCAGGAGCAACTCCGGACGTTATGAACGTCTGGCAGAGCAAAGCTGATGACTACTCGATAGTTCAGTGTGCCATGCTTTACGGCTTAGAACCGGGACTTCAACGACGTTTTGAACGTCATGGAGCATATGAGATGTTCCAGGAGTTGAAGTTAATATTTCAAGCAAATGCCCGGATTGGGAGATATGAAGTCTCCAATAAGTTCTATAGCTGCAAGATGGAGGAGAATAGTTCTGTCAGTGAACATATACTCAGAATGTCTGGGTACCACAACCACTTGACTCAACTGGGAGTTAATCTTCTTGATGACAGTGTCATTGACAGAGTTCTTCAATCACTGCCACCAAGCTACAAAAGCTTTGTGATGAACTATAATATGCAAGGGATGGAAAAGAGTATTCCCAAGCTCTTCGCAATGCTAAAGGCCGCGGAGGTAGAAATCAAGAAGGAGCATCAAGTGTTGATGGTTAACAAGACCACTGGTTTCAAGAAAAATGGCAAAGGGAAGAAGGGGAACTTCAAGAAGAACGGCAAGCAAGTTGCTACTCAAGTGAAGAAGCCCAAGTCTAGACCTAAGCCTGAGACTGAGTGCTTCTACTGCAAAGGGACTGGTCACTCGAAGCGGAACTGCCCCAAGTATTTGGCGGATAAGAAGGATGGCAAAGTGAAAGGTATATTTGATATACATGTTATTGATGTGTACCTTACTAATGCTCGTAGTAGCGTCTGGGTATTTGATACTGGTTCTGTTGCTCATATTTGCAACTCGAACCAGGGGCTACAGATTAAATGAAGATTGGCTAAGGACGAGGTGACGATGCACGTGGGAAATGGTTCCAAAGTCGATGTGATCGCGGTCGGCACGCTACCTCTACATCTACCGTCGGGATTAGTTTTAGACCTGAATAATTGTTTTGGCGCCAGCGTTGAGCATGAACATTATATCTGGATCTTGTTTGATGCGAGACGGTTATTCATTTAATTCAGAGAATAATGTGTCATGACCGATTTTTTTTGGGATATTAATTTCCCAGAAAACGGCCTTTGTGCTCACCAGCCCCAGGATTACTGTTAGCTGATGAGGCACCAACTTGATACAAGAATTCCAAGCAAATTACAAAATATGTAGTACAAGACCATTGTGGCCTAGGAGTACAACACTTGGTTTCTAGTGGTTGATGGCGGAAGCGGTTTGTGGTTCATCTGCGTCTATGGGACTCCATTTCCCACAAGAACAGCTGACCAGGATAACTCCTATCTTCGCGAGGCTGCTATCACCTTTACATGGGTTCCGGGGCTATCGTTGTAACGCTCTCTCCATGCGCGAAATCTGGCCAAGACAATAGCCAGGGACAAGCCAGTGAGTACGTTTGAATGTACTCGCAAACATCAAGAACACGGGTATAATATAATAAGAGATAATCATGCTCCGAAATATCTTTATGATGATGACGTCTGTCACGAAATAAACGAAATCCGTGATGCACGCATGCAGGTAAAATATGGACATGCAATACGGGAGTAGAAATAGAATGCACTGATCGAGTGTCTGAAATGACTCCTCGAAAGGGTGCAAGTAAATTAACAATGCCGCAGTCGGGCGTCTGAGCGACACCACATAAAGGGCTTATAAAGGATAAATAAATAACAAACATGCCGCAGTCGGGCGTCTGAGCGACGCCACATAAAGGTCTTATAAAGAATAATTAAATAACAAGCATGCCGCAGTCGGGCGTCTAAGCGACACCACATAAAGGGCTTATAAAGGATAAATAAATAACAAACATGCCGCAGTCGGGCGTCTGAGTGACGCCACATAAAGGGCTTATAAAGGATAAATAAATAACAAATATGCCGCAGTCGGGCGTCTGAGCGACGCCACATAAAGGGCTTATAAAGAACAATCACAGTGAATATCCAGGAGGTAGAACCGTCCCAGGGATACTCAATAATTCAAATAAAGTAAATGGTTAGTCCACAATAATAATGATCATAATCCATATGTGCCACAGTCATAAACAATATCTAGTTCAGCCGTTTCTCCATCCGAAGACCGTCACTGTGTTCTAATTTAGCCGTTCTCCATCCGAATACCGTTACTATGATCTAGTCAAGCCGTGTCTCCATCTGAAGACCGTCACTGGACCCATCTCAGACTGTAGTCCTTACACAAGGATGTGGCTGTCCGAATAGATATAACCTCTGCAGAGGGTGTACTCTTTACCCACGAGTAACGGATTTATTTAGTCCATCGGGACTAATTCCGCCTACGGCCTTTTAGTTGAAAACACGCCTGACCTGCACACACCAGCTTAACTTACCGGTGTCTGGAATCACCCACGACACCTGTCAAGCAAAACTCTAAGTTGGGAGGCTACAACCTCGACGTAGCATGGGATCAAATTTATATCGCGCACTCTAAGGGGTGCCCCCCTCTTGGTCCCAACCGGAAACACCCATGCCCCCGGACCAGGTGGCATGCCTACCGGATGCATCCGGTATCTTCCACCATGGCCTCTCTGTACGGTGTGTGCCTTGGTAAGGGGTTGACAACTTACTGAACCGTACCCTACCTGCGGCAGGGACAAGTGGTAGTACAAAACAAGTAGGGGAAGTTACTGAACAAGACTCGACTTACGACCGACTCAGGTGGTCCAAGTATTCTCCGAATGATTAGCATAACCAAAAATGTTCCATTCAACAGACAGAATCACTGCTCATCAAACCTCATCATGCCATACCGGACACACTCGTCCCGACGAGGAACTAGGGACAAGCTCGTGTCTACCCAAGACCACGACTCTCCCGTCTTCCTGCCGGTATGCATGAAAAGCTCGCGAGGATGATCACTATCACCAGCATATCCATTACTAACAGTAAAGCATCTCCAATATGCACTCATGTATGTGACTTTACCGTTACATAAAAATAACGTATGCTCCAAGTCAAAGTGGTGTTGTAACTGTATCAAAACACCACACAGAAATATTATGCCAGAGTTCAGAATGCTTGCCTTCAAGTGTATGCATGTGGGGGTGCACTTTTTGAAGGTTGCCTTTTCTCCAAAATCCTATTTTGAGAAATATTCAAATAACAAATATTTCAAAACCAGTACAAAAAGTTGTCCCAAATATTTTTGAAATAAATCTCAAAATAAACTAGATGAAATTTGAGAGAGGTAGGAAAAAGAATCAACTCATTTGGAGTTTTATTTTAAAAGATATAGCCAGTCAAAATTTGGTCAAAGTTCTGTTTTTTTAAAAATAAAACAGAAAAAGAAAACGTTTCGGGGAGAATACGCTTTCGAAGCAGAGGAGACGTACTCGGGACTTATGCGCCTTCACTTAACCAGAGTGGACGGCGCGCGGGTCACTGACAGTGGGTCCAGGGGGGCCACTGGTCAGGTTTGACTAGTCCTCACCTCCCTCCTCTTCCTCTGCCCGAACGAAGCGAGACTCCGGCGATCGCCGTCGATGAACGGCAGCTCCCCACGGGCATCCGAGGGCGGGGATGGACCGGCCAGACCGGGGCGGTCCTCTTGGTGGTCGTTGGGTCGACGGTGGTGGGAGGAGTCGCCGGCGGCGAGCTCCGCGGCGGAGAGGGCTACGGGAGTGAAGTGGGTTTTGGGCTCCGGTGGTTTCCAATCGAGGCTGAGGCGCGGGGCAGCTCCGCAAGATCAAGTGGAAGTGACTGGTGGCGCTGGATGGGCGGGGGAGTGCCTGGTTGCGACGAATGTCACCGGACGGCAGCGGCGGCCGAACCGGCCGGAGGTGGGGAAGATGGCCTCTTCCGGTCAATCCACGGCTAGGGGAGAACTAGGGGGGAGGCATGAGGCCGCTTGAGCGCTCGGAGGGGCTCGGGGCCTCCTTTTATAGGCGTTCGAGGCTGGACCACGACGGCTGTGGATAAGAACGCCGGCGACCGTCGCTCTGTAGCCGTAGGGCGACGTGGCGGCGACGAGCGCGTGCCAACGGGCTTCAGGATAAGCTCGAGCTGTTCACAGGGGCAGCTGGCGCGCGCGGGTGGCTTGGGCGGCGCCAACCATGGCAGGAGCTCGCTGCCGACGCTGGCGTGCCGCCAAAAGCTCTGCCAGCGGCGCTGTAGGGCGCCAGGGGTGGCGTGGAGAGTGGGCGAGTGTAGTGCGCGGCTCTGTAGGCGAGCCAGGACCATGTGCGGGACGCGGCGGGGGCGGCAGTGCGACGCGGCGGCTCGGTGCGCGCGCGTGCAAAACGTGCGCTCTGGGCGCGCCCAGAGCACGCACGAGACATGCTCGACGAAATGCCAGGGCAGCTTAGAGTGCGAGAGGGAGACTGGCAATTAACAGGGCAGGGATAGGGATAGCTAGGAGCTCAGTGGACATGGTTGCTGGGCCAGAGGATCAAGTACACAGTGCAAACAAAAACTCATGTCAAAACTGACTGTGCACACCAAGTGTTCGACAGAATGCCAAGTGCATTTAGGCAACTCTTGGAGTGGCCAAAATCTCCAGATCAGGGTCTCCCTGGATGTAGGTGAGGATGGCAAGATCATTTGGGCAAAACCAGAAACTTGCTAGTGCAAGTTTTGCAAAACTACAGTTTTGGACAGAAAGAAAGAGGTCTCATTGCATGCACTTAAAATCCTCCAATGGGTCTATTCTCCTGGACTTAAGGGTTTTGTACGGAGGGCTACCAGCAGGAAAAAGCTCAGGGGCACTAGAGCAAAATAAAAATGGGTTGCAGTACAAAACACCAAACTGGACCAGAATGAAAAAGAGGTTGATTCACTCAAGTGTTTCAAAGAACAACACTGGGTTTTTGCATGAAGTTGAATTATATGCATCTACTGACATCTCCAAACACTTGGAAGAATTTTTAAAGGAATATTTAAATAGGTTGTAGTGCAAAAATGCCTACTGGACCAGATTTGAAAAGTTGATGTAGAGCTCAAAATCTCCAATAACCAAAAGATATCTTTGCATAAAAGTGATGTGGAAACATCACATAACATCCCCAAATTTTGGTGAAATTTTTGAGTGCATTAATCCAATGGTTGTAGTGCAACAGAGACTCCAAGTTCTTGAAAAATCATTTTAAAAGAGTAAAGCTCAGGGAAAGGCAAATCTTGCAATTAAATCCACTGATAATGAAATGTTTTATAGAGAGAGTGTACAAGTCCAATAATCTTATTTGGAAATTTTCCACTTGAGGTAAAAACCCATAATATCAAAAGGGTAAATCCAGACAAAATGGAAAAGTTCAATTTCCTGGCAAAATTTTGATTAATAAAACAAGGTCAAAAATTTTGGGGTGTCACAACACTACCCCCCTTAAGAAAAATCTCGTCCTCGAGATTTGTTAAAAGCTGTTTTGAACAAACATTGCTCTTACAAAAAAATCATTCAACTGTGCAATAAAAATGTGGCTACAGTGAGAGGACAATTAGTGGTGTAAAACCACAGTGTGGTATACTGGCGTTGCGTGGAAAAAATCCATGGTTGGGAGAAAAACGAGATATTTCTACGTGGGTACAGTAATTTAGAATAAATTCTAAATTACTAAAACACGCTGGTTGTACCCGAGAGCACAGTGCTCTCTCTGGCTGACAGGTGGACCCGGGTCCACTGTCGGCCTCTTCTTCTACCTCTGGCTCTCTCTTCTCTCTCGCGTGCTTCCTCCACCGGCGACGCCTAGCGCGTAGGGCATCTAGGCCGTACTGCGGTAGTGCGCGGCGTGCTAGCTACCGGTGCAGCGTGCACTCACCTCGCGGGCCAGTGCACTGTCGGCACTGCTCGCGAACGCACCTCCGAACACCGGCGATCGAGCGACGAGTGGTGCTGGTGGACCTCGCCCACCGTACACCGATCTCGAGCTATAAAATGGTCGCGGTGCTTCCTTCTTCTTCCTCACACCTGGCCTCGCTTCTACTTCTCCTTCCTTCTCCTCCATTGCTGTTAGCAGGAGCTCGAGACGAGGCTCTAATGGTGGAGGCGATGCTGGATTGGTACGTGGTCCTGGTGTGTGGAGGTTTAGCGACGCTGCTGGGGCTCTCCGTGCTCCTGTGCACGATGATCCTGGATGATCGTCGTGATGCTGCCACTCGAGTGTTGGCTCTTCGCGGTGGCGGCGATCACGAGGATTAGGTGCGGCATCAAGTGCTAACTGCTGTCGGTGTGCTGGGGCAACTCGCGCCCGAATGATTACTCGCAAATCTCTCTTACTGAGACTGTGGGGTCCTCGAGTGTGATCAGTTAGGCGCAAAAATGTGTACGAGGATTTGGAATTAGCGCACGAGGTCGAGTGGTTGTAGTTGTGAGTCTGCTGTTACGGTGCTGCGCGAATAAAAATCTATGCCGTGAAGATATATACACTGCAGCAACTCGGGGAAAGAAAACTCAGTACAAAATTTATCGAGAGAAAATAAATTCAGTTAAAACAAAAATAACAACAGTAAAACTGCTCACATAAATGAAACCAAAAAAATCGGATCTGTCGCACACATTTTTGGATAACACGTGCAAGTTACAACACATAAATAAACATAGCGGTGACGTTTACAACGAAAACGGCAAAAAGACAGGGTCTTGAGAAAACCCTCTGGTACTGGGGCACACTCCTCTTCTATCGGGGGAAGCGGGTTGACCAGTCGATGAATGCGCCTCTCCTGGTCAGGCCTCAGTGGTCTGCCAATAGCGATCCGAGGATTTAAATCAGCGAGGCTCTGGAGATAACCCATTACCCGCTGGGTCAAACGCTCCTGAGCGATAACGTACTGGGCAAGGTTGGCCAGTACTGGATCTCTCTCAATTCGTCCACCGGGAAAAGATGCAACTTCTCCGGGTGCTGCACGACTCAGAAAATAATAATATCCTCGTTCGCTGGCATAGGGCACCGCAAATCGAAGACGAGCGAGCGCCTCGTACGCAGCAGCTTCTATGGCCATATGCGGAGTCGGCATGGATTTCCCCACGAAGGAAACTTCCGTTGGGTCTTGGTTTGGGAAAGGGGCTGTGCTGTGCTGTGTTGAGGCTAGCGTGCCCTTTTTATAGGAAAAAGGGGACGGAGTCTTCCTTCGCATGCTTGCGATTGAGACACGTTCGGTGTCGGTCACTGCCGCGCGATCGACGGGCTAGGCTGATAGGTTGGGCACCGTCTGCCGAAAAGCGTCGGGTCACTGTGGGGCTATCTTACGTGAGAAGCTTGGCCGGGATTAGGTCAAGGTCTGGTGGTTTGGTTAACCTAGGTTTGTTGACCTGGCTAAGATAGGATTAGCCAATGGTCAGCCTGGCTCTGATACCAAGTCTGTCACGACCGTTTTTTTGGGATATTAATTTCCCAGAAAACGGCCTTTGTGCTCACCAGCCCCAGGATTACTGTTAGCTGATGAGGCACCAACTTGATACAAGAATTCCAAGCAAAGTACAAAATATGTAGTACAAGACCATTGTGGCCTAGGAGTACAACACTTGGTTTCTAGTGGTTGATGGCGGAAGCGGTTTGTGGTTCATCTGCGTCTATGGGACTCCGTTTCCCACAAGAACAGCTGACCAGGATAACTCCTATCTTCGCGAGGCTGCTATCACCTTTACATGGGTTCCGGGGCTGTCGTCGTAACGCTCTCTCCATGCGCGAAATCTGGCCAAGACAATAGCCAGGGACAAGACAGTGAGTACGTTTGAATGTACTCGCAAACATCAAGAACACGGGTATAATATAATAAGAGATAATCATGCTCCGAAATATCTTTATGATGATGACGTCTGTCACGAATAAACGAAATCCGTGATGCACGCATGCAGGTAAAATATGGACATGCAATACGGGAGTAGAAATAGAATGCACTGATCGAGTGTCTGAAATGACTCCTCGAAAGGGTGCAAGTAAATTAACAATGCCGCAGTCGGGCGTCTGAGTGACACCACATAAAGGGCTTATAAAGGATAAATAAATAACAAACATGCCGCAGTCGGGCGTCTGAGCGACGCCACATAAAGGGCTTATAAAGAATAATTAAATAACAAGCATGCCGCAGTCGGGCGTCTAAGCGACACCACATAAAGGGCTTATAAAGGATAAATAAATAACAAACATGCCGCAGTCGGGCGTCTAAGCGACACCACATAAAGGGCTTATAAAGGATAAATAAATAACAAATATGCCGCAGTCGGGCATCTGAGCGACGCCACATAAAGGGCTTATAAAGAACAATCACAGTGAATATCCAGGAGGTAAAACCGTCCTAGGGATACTCAATAATTCAAATAAAGTAAATGGTTAGTCCACAATAATAATGATCATAATCCATATGTGCCACAGTCATAAACAATATCTAGTTCAGCCGTTTCTCCATCCGAAGACCGTCACTGTGTTCTAATTTAGCCGTTCTCCATCCGAATACCGTTACTATGATCTAGTCAAGCCGTGTCTCCATCCGAGGACCGCCACTGGACCCATCTCAGACTGTAGTCCTTACACAAGGATGTGGCTGTCCGAAAAGATATAACCTCTACAGAGGGTGTACTCTTTACCCACGAGTAACGGATTTATTTAGTCCATCGGGACTAATTCCGCCTATGGCCTTTTAATTGAAAACACGCCTGACCTGCACACACCAGCTTAACTTACCGGTGTCTGGAATCACCCACGACACCTGTCAAGCAAAACTCTAAGTGGGGAGGCTACAACCTCGACGTAGCATGGGATCAAATTTATATCGCGCGCTCTAAGGGGTGCCCCCCTCTCGGTCCCAACCGGAAACACCCATGCCCCCGGACTAGGTGGCATGCCTACCGGATGCATCCGGTATCTTCCACCATGGCCTCTCTGTACGGTGTGTGCCTTGGTAAGGGGTTGACAACTTACTGAACCGTACCCTACCTGCGGCAGGGACAAGTGGTAGTACAAAACAAGTAGGGGAAGTTACTGAACAAGACTCGACCTACGACCGACTCAGGTGGTCCAAGTATTCTCCGAATGATTAGCATATCCAAAAATGTTTCCATTCAACAGACAGAATCACTGCTCATCAAACCTCATCATGCCATACCGGACACACTCGTCTCGACGAGGAACTAGGGACAAGCTCGTGTCTACCCAAGACCACGACTCTCCCGTCTTCCTGCCGGTATGCATGAAAATCTCGCGAGGATGATCACTATCACCAGCATATCCATTACTAACAGTAAAGCATCTCCAATATGCACTCATGTATGTGACTTTACCGTTACATAAAAATAACGTATGCTCCAAGTCAAAGTGGTGTTGTAACTGTATCAAAACACCACACAGAAATATTATGCCAGAGTTCAGAATGCTTGCCTTCAAGTGTATGCATGTGGGGGTGCACTTTTTGAAGGTTGCCTTTTCTCCAAAATCCTATTTTGAGAAATATTCAAATAACAAATATTTCAAAACCAGTACAAAAAGTTGTCCCAAATATTTTTGAAATAAATCTCAAAATAAACTAGATGAAATTTGAGAGAGGTAGGAAAAAGAATCAACTCATTTGGAGTTTTATTTTAAAAGATATAGCCAGTCAAAGTTTGGTCAAAGTTCTGTTTTTTTTAATAAAACAGAAAAAGAAAACGTTTCGGGGAGAATACGCTTTCGAAGCAGAGGAGACGTACTCGGGACTTATGCGCCTTCACTTAACCAGAGTGGACGGCACGCGGGTCACTGACAGTGGGTCCAGGGGGCCCACTGGTCAGGTTTGACTAGTCCTCACCTCCCTCCTCTTCCTCTGCCCGAACGGAGCGAGACTCCGGCGATCGCCGTCGATGAACGGCAGCTCCCCACGGGTATCCGAGGGCGGGGATGGACCGGCCAGACCGGGGCGGTCCTCTTGGTGGTCGTTGGGTCGACGGTGGTGGGAGGAGTCGCCGGCGGCGAGCTCCGCGGCGGAGAGGGCTACGGGAGTGAAGTGGGTTTTGGGCTCCGGTGGTTTCCGATCGAGGCTGAGGCGCGGGGCAGCTCCGCAAGATCAAGTGGAAGTGACTGGTGGCGCTAGATGGGCGGGGGAGTGCCTGGTTGCGACGAATGTCACCGGACGGCAGCGGCGGCCGAACCGGCCGGAGGTGGGGAAGATGGCCTCTTCCGGTCAATCCACGGCTAGGGGAGAACTAGGGGGGAGGCATGAGGCCGCTTGAGCGCTCGGAGGGGCTCGGGGCCTCCTTTTATAGGCGTTCGAGGCTGGACCACGACGGCTGTGGATAAGAACGCCGGCGACCGTCGCTCTGTAGCCGTAGGGCGACGTGGCGGCGACGAGCGCGTGCCGACGGGCTTCAGGATAAGCTCGAGCTGTTCACAGGGGCAGCTGGCGCGCGCGGGTGGCTTGGGCGGCGCCAACCATGGCAGGAGCTCGCTGCCGACGCTGGCGTGCCGCCAAAAGCTCTGCCAGCGGCGCTGTAGGGCGCCAGGGGTGGCGTGGAGAGTGGGCGAGTGTAGTGCGCGGCTCTGTAGGCGAGCCAGGGCCATGTGCGGGACGCGGCGGGGGCGGCAGTGCGACGCGGCGGCTCGGTGCGCGCGCGTGCAAAACGTGCGCTCTGGGCGCGCCCAGAGCACGCACGGGACATGCTCGACGAAATGCCAGGGCAGCTTAGAGTGCGAGAGGGAGACTGGCAATTAACAGGGCAGGGATAGGGATAGCTAGGAGCTCAGTGGACATGGTTGTTGGGCCAGAGGATCAAGTACACAGTGCAAACAAAAACTCATGTCAAAACTGACTGTGCACACCAAGTGTTCGACAGAATGCCAAGTGCATTTAGGCAACTCTTGGAGTGGCCAAAATCTCCAGATCAGGGTCTCCCTGGATGTAGGTGAGGATGGCAAGATCATTTGGGCAAAACCAGAAACTTGCTAGTGCAAGTTTTGCAAAACTACAGTTTTGGACAGAAAGAAAGAGGTCTCATTGCATGCACTTAAAATCCTCCAATGGGTCCATTCTCCTGGACTTAAGGGTTTTGTAGGGAGGGCTACCAGCAGGAAAAAGCTCAGGGGCACTAGAGCAAAATAAAAATGGGTTGCAGTAAAAACACCAAACTGGACCAGAATGAAAAAGAGGTTGATTCACTCAAGTGTTTCAAAGAACAACACTGGGTTTTTGCATGAAGTTGAATTATATGCATCTACTAACATCTCCAAACACTTGGAAGAATTTTTAAAGGAATATTTAAATAGGTTGTTGTGCAGAAATGCCTACGGGACCAGATTTGAAAAGTTGATGTAGAGCTCAAAATCTCCAATAACCAAAAGATATCTTTGCATAAAAGTGATGTGGAAACATCACATGACATCCCCAAATTTTGGTGAAATTTTTGAATGCATTAATCCAATGGTTGTAGTGCAAGAGAGACTCCAAGTTCTTGAAAAATCATTTTAAAAGAGTAAAGCTCAGGGAAAGGCAAATCTTGCAATTAAATCCACTGAGAATGAAATGTTTTATAGAGAGAGTGTACAAGTCCAATAATCTTATTTGGAAATTTTCCACTTGAGGTAAAAACCCATAATATCAAAAGGGTAAATCCAGACAAAATGGAAAAGTTCAATTTCCTGGCAAAATTTTGATTAATAAAACAAGGTCAAAATTTTGGGGTGTCACATAATGGTTGTTCTATTTATATGAGTAATATGTTTTATGGTCATGCACCCTTGATGAGTGGTCTATTTCTGTTGAATCTTGATAGTAGTGATACACATATTCATAATATTGAAGCCAAAAGATGCAAAGTTAATAATGATAGTGCAACTTATTTGTGGCACTACCGTTTAGGTCATATTGGTGTAAAGCGCATGAAGAAACTCCATGCTGATGGGGTTTTGGAATCACTTGATTATGAATCACTTGATGCTTGCGAACCATGCCTCATGGGCAAGATGACTAAGACTCCGTTCTCCGAAACAATGGAGCGAGAAACTGACTTATTGGAAATAATACATACTGACACTAGTAGAAAAAGGGCCATTTGTCCCGGTTCATAAGGCCCATTTGTCCCGGTTCGGGAACCGGGACTAAAGGGTCAGTACTAAAGCCCTATACCTTTAGTCCCAGTTCTTATACCAACCGAGACAGATGGGGCTCCACGTGGCCGTTGTGGCTTGCCCTGGCAGGGGGTCCTTTTGTCCCGGTTGGTAGCACCAACCGGGACCAATAAGCTACCATGCGTCAGCAGTTCAGGGGCTAGGGTTTTTTTTCTGAAAGGGGGGGAGGGGTTTGGGGGTTTTGGGGGCGTTTTGTAGGGTTAATTTAGGTGTTTCATATATTGTGTTAGCTAGCTAATTAATAGAGAGAAGTGTCCTCTCTTATCTCCGTGCTTGGTCGACGCTACGTACTATATGTATAGGGAGGACTCGACACGCTAGCTAGTAAGCAAATGAAATAAACCATTAAGTACAGAAGATCGTCATGAACATATGCATACAGAGAGAAGTGATATCGACCTCTCCTTCTCC
The DNA here is from genome assembly GCF_018294505.1 of Triticum aestivum. Taxonomy (NCBI): domain Eukaryota; kingdom Viridiplantae; phylum Streptophyta; class Magnoliopsida; order Poales; family Poaceae; genus Triticum; species Triticum aestivum. The sequence goes on along the minus strand of NC_057799.1, from coordinate 486,025,093 downwards.
GAGAGATTGGTCGAACAACAAGTTTTCGTATATCTATCCGACGCTACTGGCTACATATATACAATATAAGATCTCTTACAATATAATCCCCTAATTATATATGAACTCAGGTTCCACATGGTATTCTCCGTCTTTATTGATCATGTGGTCAAGAAAGAATCCCGCCAATTCCTCTAGAATTGCTCGCATGCGATCTGGTGCTAGGAGTTCATCCCGCATCTGAAACATCTAATTTGAAGAAGGGGTCAATACATATATATGAATGAATGAAACTCACACAAATGGTGGTAATAAAATAAAATTGTGAATATTATTGCTTACGCACTTCATATTGTTTGTTAGAGTAGCCCCGCTCACAGGTCGTGTGGCGGATGGACTCGCAAACGAAGTATCCACAGTAATTATTCCCGGCTTCCTGCCACAACCACTTTACAAGAAATAGAGGTCAATCAAACTAATAAGCAAGCATGCTAAATGGTATTGATGAAACTAGCGCCTGAATCACTAGGAGATGCGCGGAACTAGCTAGTAGTACTTACTTTCGGGTGTGTAAATCGCAGCTTCCCCGGCAGTCCCGGAGCTTTTGCGGTGAATTTTTTCCAAACCCTGCCAGACAAAGAAAACAATTACTTGATATCAGGAAATGAACAAAGTTGCCGATATGGTGCGATAATGACCGATTTAACTTACTTCTCGTGCATTTCAGTCATGTCTGCATGCTCCTGGGGATCTTTTCGTCTCGAGTCTAAGACGGTTACTAGTCCCTGCTCAAGCTTAATCTCTAGGAGAATATAGTGGAACCTGCGCACGCATGCATAACTCATCAATTACATTACTATAACCTTGACTAATAAGGGAAACCGAATATGCACAAGACAGTAATTAACACTCACTTGAAGTTGTAAGGAAAGAGTATTATAGTTTTGTTTTGATTTTTTACCAACGATCGTAGCAAGTTGGCCTCGGTATCTTTGGCAGGAAATTTAACCGTATATTCATCTATGAGATTTGTGTTAATGAACCCAATATCACCGATTTGTCTTTTCTTCAATTCGGCGATCTTCAATCTACATAATATAGTGAGGATAATTATATATACATGCAATGAAAGAGCTGAGCTATATATAGAGACTTAATGACAGAAGTAGTACTTACAGACAGTAGCAAGTGACCGTTAATTTATCGAGGGCCTTTTGATTGAAAAACTGGAAGAACTCCTCAAATGGAAGAGTCAACAATTCAATTCCAGCGAGGTCATGCTCCTCTTTAACTCTCAACGTCAAAGTATCCTTCCCCCCAGACTCTCTGCAGGTTTCCATGTACCAATCATGCAATCTTCGCATCATCGTTGTTAGAGATCTTTCATCTTTGACGAGAGGCTTCCCGTAATGGTATTTGTTTTTGTCCACCTCCATTGTATCATAATGTACATCGTCGGGCAGGTAATCTCCAAGATTGGTACCGGGAAAAATCTCCGGATGATTAGCGACGATATGGCTAGACACCTTGAGTGGGGGGCATGATTGGTTTGCTTGTTCGCCGAGCTGGGCAATTTTTTTCCAGCTTGTCGTTCTGCTAACCTTCAATCACTGATAGTACTTCCTAACCGCTCCGCTTCGATAAATGACCTTCCAATAATGCGATCATAGTTGGATTGCGGCGGAGAAGGTGGTGGTCGCTTCAGGGCATCGATAGTGCGCTTCGCTTTCACGGGATCTATCTTCTCCTCCAGAGGTGGATGTTTCTTTGCTTTCACCGCTTCAAAGAAGTCCCTCACTTCGGCTTTACAGATCTTCGCGTTCCTCGTCGGTCCTCTCGTACGGTAGCTTCTCTAGAGGCTTGAGAGATGGACCGGATCTGTATTGCCTCCCGCATCTGGCTATACTACTAGACGCCGGAGCAGACGGAGTGACTGCGGCTGTCTTCTTTCCTTGCTTACAAGGCGGAGGAGTAGGACTACGATGCGCTGGAGCAGCCGGAGCGGCGGCGGGTCTCTTCCGCCCTTGCTGACTAGGTGGAGAAGGAGGAGGCTGGCTGCTCGGGCGCGCCGACGCAGGCGGAGAAGGAGGTGGAGTGCCGCCACGCGCCGGAGAAGGAGGTGGAGTGCCCTGATCACTCACCAGAGGAGGAGGCGGAGTGCCCTGACTCGCCGTAGGAGGAGGAGGAGGCGGAGGCGTCCAGTTCGGAAGGTTGATGAGCTCCTTCCGCCATAGGCATGGAGTCTTCAGAGCAGAACCCAGCCGAGTCTCCCCTTCACCGGTAGGGTGGTCAAGCTCGAGGTCCTCAAATCCCTCCGTTATTTCGTCCACCGTCACCCTAGCATATCCTTCTGGAATTGGACGACAGAGAAAAGTTGCGCCGGGTTCAGGAGGTCGAACAAAGCCGACAGCCGCCTTGACTTTGAAGTTCTGCCATTGTGTCATAAGGTGGCAATGTTGAGACTCCGTGATAGCATCCACGGGGTAGCTAGCAGGAGCCGTGAAGACAGGCTCCCGAAGCAGCTCGGTGGAAGCCACACTGCTTCTCCGCTGAGATGGCGGGGTAGCTTCAGGGGTAGCTTCAGCAGGTCGCTTGCTGTGAACTGCGTCTCGTTCCTCTAGTGCTTGTACCCTTGCGTGCAGCGCCTGCAGTTGGGTCTGGTCCACTTTCTTCTTCCTCTCCCGGCCTTTGTAACCGCCTGCGTCGGGAAACCCAGCCTTCCACGAAACGGAGCCTGGCGTGCCTCGTGTCCGTCCAGGGTGCTCAAGATTCCCGAGGGCCATTGTGAGCTCGTCATTCTCTCTATCGGGAACGAACGTCCCTTCCTGCGCTGCGGCGATATACTCCTGAAGCTTCATGACGGGTATTCGCAGTTGCTCGTTCGTCCAAACGCACTTCCCTGTTTCAGCCTTTCAGGGTCCAAGGTTCCCCCAACCCCGAAGAACCAAGTCCTTGAACGGTCTGGCCAGTTGAACGTCTCTGGTTCGACCCCTTTATCAAGCAGGTCATTCTCAGCCTTGTCCCACAATGGCCGGGCTTTGAGGTAGACACCTGACCCCGTGCGATGGTGAAGCTCCTTCTTAGCAGCATTTTTCTTGTTTCTCGCTGACATCTTCTTACTCTTGTCCGATGTCTTGTGGGCCACAAATGCGTCCCAGTGATCTCTGATCTTCTCAAAACGGCCGGTGAATTTTGGAGTCTTGTCTTTGTCGACAAACTTTGTTTTCAGCTCATTCTTCCACCTCCTGAATAGATCATCCATCTTCTTAAGAGCATGAGCCTTGACCAATGGCTCTATAACTGGCTTCTCCGGATCCTCCTCTGGCGGTAGGGTGAAATTTGCCTTCAGCTCGGTCCAAAGATCATCTTTCTGCTTATCATTGACATAAGACACCTGAGGGTCTTCCTCCTTAGGCTTATACCATTGGTGGATGCTGATCGGGATGATGTACCTAACAAGAACCCCGCACTGAGCAGAAAATGCTTCCTTGGTCTGGATGGGTGCAATCGGTTGGCCATCGCGCGCGATTTCTGTGATCGTGAACCTTTCATCCTAGCGCAACCTTTTCTTCGGGCCTCGTCTCGTTACCGAAGTTTGGCTCAATCCGGAGGGCTATAAAAGAAGAAAGAAGAGTTAATATATGTACACATCAAAACAATTAATGCATCAATTAGCTAGTCAGCACATGCTTAACTAATATATATACCTCACCGGACTTTGCAACAGCTCCCTCTGTTCGGTCACCGGAGCCGTCGTCACGGTTTCCTTCTTCCACCGGCATTCGGTCACCGGAGCCATCATAATCATGTCCCTCCTCCTCCATTGTTTGATCACCGTAGCCTGCTTCTTCACCATCGTTGTCGTTAAGATACGACAAGACATCAGCCCCGGCTGCGATTATGTCCCCCAACACCTGTTCTGCTTCCTCGTCTCGTCCGTGCTCCATTGTTTCTGCAAACATTACAACATGGCAATTATTATACAAACATGACAGCATGTGGATATATTAGTGGCAAACGTAGACCTAGCTAGCTAATCACAACAAGGAATCATATTAGTGGCCTCGACGCTTCTCTAGGGTTTGGGGTGGCCTCGGCAACGCTTATAGGGTTCGGGGTGGCCTCGGCAACAACACTCTTTTAACTTGGTAAATTTGGGTGGCCTCGGCAGCGCTTCTAGGGTTTGGGCCGGACCGCCTCTCTCATGATTGTCTGACGTCCGGACCGACAAGGGATTTAACAAAATGGCGCCATTCTGGATGTGCAGAAAATTGTCTAGTGTCAATGGATTCAACAAAACCATGTCTTCATCATTAGGCGAAAGTAACAGGCGCATGGTGGCACGAAGTTCTCCAAAGTTGTTCTGGAACAGAGTCCCGAATAGGATAATTCATACAAAAAGACGAATTATCCTATCCGGGACTCCGTTCCAGAATAACTTTGGAGAGCTTCGTACCATCATGCCCCGGTTACTTCCGGCTAATGATGAAGCCATGGATTTCTTCAATACTTTGACACTAGGCAACCTGTCAACCCCTCAGAAATCCTCGACCCTCGACCGCTCGGCGATCCACGACCCTCTACCCTAGTTCTCGACCCTTGACCCCCTCATGTCACGTTTGTCTAGTGTCAAGGGATTCAACAAAACCATGTCTTCATCATTAGGCGCATGATGGTACGAAGCTCTTCAAAGTTGTTCTGGAACGGAGTCCCTGATAGGATAATTCGCTTTTTGGTACAAAGTTCAGCAAGAGCCTTCCGAATATCGCTATTTGGAAGGCCTTTGCTGAAATTCGTACCAAAAGGCGGATTATCCTATCCGGGACTCCGTTCCAAAACGACTTTGCAGAACTTCGTACCAACATGCCCCGGTTACTTCCGGCTAATGATGAAGGCATGGACTTCTTCAATACTTTGACACTAGGCAACCTCTCAACCCCTCAGCGATCCTCGACCCTCGGCCCCTCGACGACCCTCGACCCTCAAACCCTCGGCCCCTCGACGACCCTCGAACCCTCGACCCTCGACCCCTCGACCCTCGAACCCTCGGCGACCCTCGACCCTCTACCCTAGCTAGTTCCCGACCCTCGCCCCCTCGAACCCTCGTCGACCCCCTCCCCCCTCATGTCGAAGTTATCGGGGAGGGGGTATATCGACCCCCCCTCATGTCGAAGTTATCGGGTAGGGGGTATATCGACAACGACATACCCGATAAAAAATAAGAAGACGAAGAAGAAAAAAAGAGGAGAAGAAGAAAGAAATAGAGGAGAAGATCGAAGAAATAAAAGAAGAAAAAAAAAGAGGAGAAGAAGAAAGGAATAGAGGAAAATAAGAAAAAATAGAAAATATTCTATTTTTCTTCTTCTCCTCTATTCCATTCTTCTTCTCCTCTTTTTCTTCTTCTTTTTTCCTCTTCTTATTTATTTCTCCTGTTCTTCCTCTCCTCTTCTTCTCCTTCTTCTTCTTCTCCTTCTTCCTATACTTATTTTCCTTTTTCCTCTCCTTCTTTTTCTTCTTCTTCCTTCTTTCTTTCTTCCTCTTTTCTTCCTGTTCCTTATTTTACTTTTTCCTCTCCACTAACCTAAAATGCAACAAACCTAAAATGCACTGAACCGATCAACTAACCCAAAATTAGTGATAAAATGCACTAACCTAAAATCGATATCTACTAACAACTTAAATAAAAAAAATACATATATGAAAAAAATGCATATATGAAAAAAAACATCATCATATCATCAACATGAACATATCATCAACATCATCATATCATCATCAACATATATATGAAAAAATGCATATATATGAAGAGGAGGGCCGGCCGGACCATAGCGCAGGTGGCGCGGACCGGGGTGGCGAGGGCGAGGGCGACGACGGGCGCGGGCGACGGCGACGGCGGGGGAGGCGGGCGTTGTCGGGGCAGCCTGGTGGCGTAGATGTCGTCGAGGGGTCGTCGAGGGCTAATGCGAGATGAAAACCGAAATTTCCTAAGTGCTTTCTTATATTCCCAGAGCATTGGTCCCGGTTCGTGGCACCAACCGGGACCAATGCCCCCCTTTAGTCCCGGTTGGTGCCACCAACCGGGACCAAAGCAGAGGCCTTTGGTCCCGGTTGGTGGCACCAACCGGGACTAAAGGGGGGCATTGGTCCCGGTTCGTGGCACCAACCGGGACCAATGCCCCCCTTTAGTCCCGGTTGGTGCCACCAACCGGGACCAAAGGCCTTGTGCTGCCCGCGTCAAAAGTTTAGTCCCACCTCGCTAGCTGAGGGAGATCGAGAGTGGTTTATAAGCGCTGCTGCGCCCACCCTCTCGAGCTCCTCTCAATTGCAGGCTTTCGGGCCTAACCTGTCACTGTGTGCCTATGGGCCTACTGGGCCTGCTGCGGGCCTGAACCCTGGCCCATGATTGGGTTTCTAGTCGTATTCAGGCCGTGGTGGCCTAGTAGGTGGCACTTTTTTTTGTTTTCTTTGTTGCTTTATTTATTTTATTTTGTTTCTACTTACAACAAAATACTTACTGTTGCTATTTTATTTTATTTTGTTTCTACTTATTTATTAAAGTTTATTTTGTTTCTACATATTTATTTTATTTTGTTTCTACTTATTTATTTTATTTTGTCTACTTATTTATTTTAATTTGTTTCTACTTATTTATTTTATTTTCTTTTTTTGCTTATAATGTTTTGAACAGAAAATACTTTGATAATTTTAGTTGCATAAATTTTATATAATTTTAGTTTAAAAAATACTAGAGGTTTATAAAAGCTTTTTAGTTGATTCCTTTTGCTATTAGCGTTTTATAAAGTTTTTTAGTTGATTTTATTTTTGCTATTGAAGAATATTATAGTTTTGTTTTAGTTGATCATAACAGAATATTTTAATTGATTATTTTTAGTTCATTCTTTTAGCAATTAGTTCTTTTTTTGCTATTAGTTCATTTCTTTTTTATATTAGTTCATTCTTTGAGCTAAATGACCCTGAAATTGAAAAGCACTACAAATGAACTCTGAAAAGGTTGAAAGTTGGCAAGGTATCATCATTTCACCCACATAGCATGTGCTAGAAAGTTGAGAGGGTTACGGGAAAAACTGGATGCACTTCGTGTACAAAATGGACAAACTCTTTCGAAGTATCAAGGTTTCGGACGAAAACTCATCTGTTACAAAGGGATTTCATTTTTTGAACTTATTTGAACTCTAGACTTTTTGTGGGTTCAAAATGCACCATTCAAAGCCACATCATCAATTTTCAACCCTTTCTGACTTCATTTGTTATTTTTCATGCATTTACTGATTTTTTTGAGCTAAATGACCCTGAAATTGAAAAGCACTACAAATGAACTCTGAAAAGGTTGAAAGCTGGCATGGTATCATCATTTCACCCAAATAGCATGTGCTTAAAAGTTCAGAGGGTTACAACAAAAACTGGATGCACTTCGTGTACAAAACGGACAATCTCTTTCGTAGTATCAGGGTTTCATACGGAAACTCGTCTGTTACATGGATATTCTAGATCAAAGGCATCATCATAATAGTCGTGGAGAGAAAGTCTTCACTTTTTCTTCGCTTCTGTCCTTTGCTTATTGCGCCGTAACCATGGATAATCTTCATCGTTTAACAGGGTGCTTGGGTCAACCTTGACTTTGAAGGGAGGAATTTCATGAAACTTTTCATAATCTTCGGACATGTCTGTCTTGCCCTCCACTCCCGCGATGTCTCTTTTTCCTGAAAGAACTATGTGGCGCTTTGGCTCATCAGATGATGTGTTCGCTTCCGTATCTTTTCTTTTTCTCGGTTTGGTAGACATGTCCTTCACATAGAAAACCTGCGCCACATCATTGGCTAGGACGAACGGTTCGTCTGTGTACCCAAGATTGTTCAGATCCACTGTTGTCATTCCGTACTGTGGGTCTACCTGTACCCCGCCTCCTGACAGATTGACCCATTTGCACTTAAACAAAGGGACCTTAAAATCATGTCCGTAGTCAAGTTCCCATATGTCCACTATGTAACCATAATATGTGTCCTTTCCCCTCTTGGTTACTGCATCAAAGCGGACACCACTGTTTTGGTTGGTGCTCTTTTGTTCTTGGGCGTTCGTGTAAAATGTATTCCCATTTATCTTTATCCTTTGTGAAAGATCGAGGATGTCGCCTAGAGGGGGGGGTGAATAGGCGCTTTAAAATAATTACGGTTTAGGCTTGAACAAATGCGGAATAAACCTAGCGGTTAATTTGTCATGCACAAAACCTACAACAACTAGGCTCACCTATGTGCACCAACAACTTATGCTAAGCAAGATAGACAACTAAGTGATAGCAAGGTATATGACAAGAAACAATATGGCTATCACAAAGTAAAGTGCATAAGTAAAGAGCTCGGGTAAGAGATAACCAAGGCACGCGGAGACGACGATGTATCCCGAAGTTCACACCCTTGCGGATGCTAATCTCCGTTTGGCGCGGTGTGGAGGCACAATGCTCCCCAAGAAGCCACTAGGGCCACTGTAATCTCCTCACGCCCTCGCAAAATGCAAGATGCCGTGATTCCACTAAGGGACCCTTGAGGGCGGTCACCGAACCCGTACAAATGGCAACCCTTGGGGGCGGTCACCGAACCCGTACACTTTGGCAACCCTTGGGGGCGGTCACCGGTACCCGTCAAATTGCTCTGGGCGATCTCCACAACCTAATTGGAGACCCCGACGCTTGCCCGGAGCTTTGCACCACAATGATTGAGCTCCGAACACCACCAACCGTCTAGGGCGCCCAAGCACCCAAGAGGAACAAGCTCAAGGGTACCAAGCACCCAAGAGTAATAAGCTTCTCAACTTGTAACTTCCACGTATCACTGTGGAGAACTCAAACCGATGCACCAAATGCAATGGCAAGGGCACACGGAGTGCCCAAGTCCTTCTCTCCCAAATCCCACCGAAGCAACTAATGCTAGGGAGGAAAATGAGAGGAAGAACGAAGAAGAGAACACAAAGAACTCCAAGATCTAGATCCAAAGGGTTCCCCTCACATAGAGGAGAAAGTGATTGGTGGAAATGTGGATCTAGATCTCCTCTCTCTTTTCCCCCAAAAACTAGCAAGAATCCATGGAGGGATTGAGAGTTAGCAAGCTCGAAGAAGGTCAACAATGGGGGAAGAACACGAGCTCAAGGGATAAGGTTCATTGGGGAAGAAGACCCCCTTTTATAGGAGGGGGAAAATCCAGCCGTTATGTGCGCAGCCCGCACACGAGCGGTACTACCGCTCGGGCGGAAGAAGCAGGGAAAAGGAGCAACAAAACAAGAACCTTGGGGCGGTAGTACCACCGATAAGAGGTACTACCGCTCACCCCAGCGGTACTACCGCTGGAGGAGCAGAACATGGGACAAAAGGATGTAGGACAGAGCAGAGTACGGTGGCAGTAGTGCAGTAGCGGTACTACCGCTCGACCGGAGCGGTACTACCGCTTATAGGCGGTACTACCGTGCCTTACTGCCGCGCGACTACTGCTGAACCCGACACGAAAAGAGCAGACCCAAAATCGAGGCGTTAGTAGAGCGGTACTGGAGCGGTACTACCGCTTGACACTACAAGCGGTACTACCGCTGCCACCGCGGTACTACCGCAGGGAGAAAAACAGAACTGTCAAAACTTCTTCATATGAGCTCCGAGTTGAGCAAACTCAAGCTTGTTGGATACAAGACGACGAGTAGCATCAAAGCAACGACTGGTTATAGTAAGAAGAGGCAGGGGAGATATGCCTAACAAATAGAGGAGTGAAACCTCCAACCGAGAAGAACCGGCATAACCTCCAACATCGAAAACATCATAGAAGATGCGAGTGAACTCCGTTTTCGATGAACTCGAGCTTGTCATCAAGATGACCATAAGCTCCAAAACTCACAAAGAGAAGAACCAAACAAGAACCAATAAAGATGATGCAAGGATGCAATGGTTTGAGCTCTCTACGAACAATACGATCAAGCTACTCATCGAGAGCCCCCCTTGATAGTACGACAATCGATCCTATAACCCGGTCTCCCAACTACCACCATGAGACCAGTAAAATAGAATACCTATTAAGGAAAAACCTTTGCCTTGCGCATGGTCCACTTGAGCTAGATGATGACGATCTTGACTCCCTCAAGTTGGACCACCTCTCTTGATTGCGTTGGCTCGATGAAGACTAGTTGATTGCTCCCCCATACTCCACTATGGGTGAGCCACTCTTCCGCACATCTTCACAAGTCCATTGACACCCCAATGGATGGCAAGCTTCAAGCATTTGATCTCTTCGTGATGCTCCACTTGAACTTGCACACCGCAACCTAACCTCACAAAGAACTCTCACATAGACCATGGGTTAGTACACAAAACATAATGGACAATGCTTACCATACCATGGGATCACTTGATCCTTCTCGGTACATCTTCTATGCTCTGTGAGTTGATCAACTTGATTCACTCTTGACTTAGTCTTGATCAACCTTGCATCTTTCCAACTTTCTTTATTTTGATGATGTCTTGAAGGTAAACATTAATGATCACACAATCTTCTTATTCTTCAAGACATGCTTGGAATAAGCTCAACACTCACATGACCAATCTTTGGATAATTCCTTAATAGCACCTTGGTCACCACATAAACTCCTTGAAACCAACACATGGACTTCAAAGAAATGCCTATGGACAAATCCTTCAAATATAACTCAAGGCAACCATTAGTCCATAGAGATTGTCATTAATTACCAAAACCAAACATGGGGGCACCGCATGTTCTTTCACTTTGTAAGTCAATACAGTCGAAGATGGTCCCCTGGAGAACGAGTACAGCTCATCACAAATAGTGTTTTCACCTCTGAGACGTGTTTCCAACCAACTGCCGAAAGTCCTGATGTGTTCACATGTAATCCAGTTGTCACATTGCTCCGGGTGTTTGGAGCGCAGACTGTTCTTGTGTTCATCGACATACGGGGTCACCAAGGTAGAGTTATGTAGAACTGTGTAGTGTGCTTGAGACCAAGAATGCCCGTCCCTGCATATTGAGTCCCCTTCCAAGCGTGCCTTTTCCAGCCAGTCTCCCCTCATACCGCGATTTAGGGAGACCAATCTTATTAAGGCCAGGAATGAAGTCAACACAAAATCCAATGACATCCTTTGTTTGATGGCCCATGGAGATCCTTCCTTCTGGCCTAGCGCGGTTACAGACATATTTCTTTAGGACTCCCATGAACCTCTCAAAGGGCAACATTTTGTGTAGAAATACGAGGCCCAGAATGACAATCTCATCGACTAGATGAACTAGGACGTGCGTCATGATATTGAAGAAGGATGGTGGGAACACCAGCTCGAAACTGACAAGACATTGCACCACATCACTCCTTAGCCTTGGTAGGATTTCTGGATCGATCACCTTCTGAGAGATTGCATTGAGGAATGCACATTGCTTCACAATGGCTAATCGGATGTTTTCCGGTAGAAGCCCCCTCAATGCAACCGGAAGCAGTTGCGTCATAATCATGTGGCTGTCATGAGACTTTAGGTTCTCGAACTTTTTCTCTGGCATATTTATTATTACCTTTATATTCGACGAAAAGCCAGACGGGACCTTCATACTGAGCAGGCATTCAAAGAAGATTTCCTTCTCTTCTTTGGTAAGAGTGTAGCTGGCAGGACCTTCATACTGCTTTGGAGGCATGCCGACTTTTTCATGCAAACATTGTAGGTCCTCCCGTGCCTCCGGTGTATCTTTTGTCTTCTCATACATGCCCAAGAAGCCTAGCAGGTTCACGCAAAGGTTCTTCGTCACGTGCATCACGTCGATTGAAGAGCGGACCTCTAGGTCTTTCCAGTAGGGTAGGTCCCAAAAATATAGATTTCTTCTTCCACATGGGTGCGCGTCCCTCAGCGTCATTCGGAACAGATAGTCCGCCGGGACCCTTTCCAAAGATTACGTGTAAATCATTGACCATAGCAAGTACGTGATCACTGGTATGCATGGCGGGCTTCTTCCGGTGATCTGCCTCGCCTTTGAAATGCTTGCCTTTCTTTCAACATTGATGGTTGGTCGGAAGAAATCGACGATGGCCCAGGTACACATTCTTCCTGCATTTGTCCAGGTATATACTTTCGGTGTCAGCTAAACAGTGCGTGCATGCGTGGTATCCCTTGTTTGTCTGTCCTGAAAGGTTACTGAGAGCGGGCCAATCATTGATGGTTACAAACAGCAACACGTGCAGGTTAAATTCCTCCTGTTTGTGCTCATCCCACACACGTACACCGTTTCCATTCCACAGCTGTAAAATTTCTTCAACTAATGGCCTTAGGTACACATCAATGTGGTTGCCGGGTTGCTTAGGGCCTTGGATGATAACTGGCATCATAATGAACTTCCGCTTCATGCACATCCAAGGAGGAAGGTTATACATACATAGAGTCAGGGGCCAGGTGCTGTGATTGCTGCTCTGCTCCCCGAAAGGATTAATGCCATCCACGCTTAAACCAAACCATACGTTCCTTGGGTCACCTGCAAACTCAGCCCGATACTTTCTCTCGATTTTTCTCCACTGCGACTCGTCAGCGGGTGCTCTCAACTTCCCGTCTTTCTTACGGTCCTCACTGTGCCATCGCATCAACTTGGCCTGCTCTTTTTTCTGAACAGTCGTTTCAATCGTGGTATTATAGGAGCATACCACATCACCTTCGCAGGAACCCTCTTCCTGGGGGGCTCGCCATCAACATCACCAGGGTCATCTCGTCTGATCTTATACCGCAATGCACCGCATACTGGGCATGCGTTCAAATCCTCGTATGCACCGCGGTAGAGGATGCGGTCGTTAGGGCATGCATGTATCTTCTGCACCTCCAATCCTAGAGCGCATACGACCTTATTTGCTGCGTACGTACTGTCGGGCAATTCGTTATCCTTTGGAAGCTTCTTCTTCAATATTTTCAGTAGCTTCTCAAATCCTTTGTCAGGCACAACATTCTCTGCCTTCTACTGCAGCAATTCCAGTACGACACCGAGCTTTCTGTTGCCATCTTCGCAATTGGGGCACAACCCTTTTTTGTGATCCTCTAACATGCGATCAAACTTCAGCTTCTCCTTTTGACTTTCGCACTGTCTCCTTGCATCACCAATGACCCGACGGAGATCATCATCGGGCACAATATCGTCTGGTTCCTCTTGATCTTCAGCAGCTTCCCCCGTTGCAGCATCACCGTATTCCGGGGGCACATAGTTGTCATCGTCCTCTTCTTCTTCACTGTCTTCCATCATAACCCCTATTTCTCCGTGCCTGGTCCAAACATTATAGTGTGGCATGAAACCCTTATAAAGCAGGTGGGTGTGAAGGATTTTCCGGTCAGAGTAAGACTTCGTATTCCCACATATAGGGCATGGACAGCACATAAAACCATTCTACTTGTTTTCCTCAGCCACTTTGAGAAAATTATGCACACCATTAATGTACTCGGAGGTGTGTCTGTCACCGTACATCCATTGCCGGTTCATCTGCGTGCATTATATATAATTAAGTGTGTCAAAAACCATTATAGAACATCATGGATAGATACGTGACCAAATTAATAGAAGTTCATCATCACATTAAAACCAAAGTACATACATAGTTCTCATTGAACAACATATAGCTCTCCAGAGCATCTAATTAAACAATACATTGAAACTATGTAAAACATTTCAATGCAACAACAAATGCGATCATAATAGCAACCAAGGTAACAATTGATCCAACGGCATAATGATACCAAGCCTCGGTATGAATGGCATATTTTCTAATATTTCTAATCTTCAAACGCATTGCGTCCATCTTGATCTTGTGATCATCGACGACATCCGCAACGTGCAACTCCAATATCATCTTCTCCTCCTCAATTTTTTTATTTTTTCCTTCAAGTAATTGTTTTCTTCTTCAACTAAATTTAACCTCTCGACAATAGGGTCGGTTGGAATTTCCGGTTCACATACCTCCTAGATAAATAAAATCTATGTCACGTTGGTCGGCATAATTGTCATAAACAATAAATGAACCAAATAGTTATAGAAGATAATATATACCACATCTGAATCATAGACAGGACGAGGGCCGACGGGGGCGGATACCAAAACCATCGCACTATATAATAACAAGCAATAATAAAAGTAAGAAAATTAGACAAGTATCTATCTAATCATACAAGTAGGAATTTTTTCCTTTCAGAAAGAAGATAAGAACAAGAGGCTCACCACGGTGGTGCCGGCAACGAGATCGGCGCGGGCGATCGACGGCGGTGAAGATGGGGACGGGACGTGACGGACCGCTAAACCTAGACAAATCTTGAGGAAAGTGGAGCTTGGAGGTCGAGTTTGGAGAGGAGAAAGCTTAACTAGTGTGGCTTGGGCATTTCATCGAACATCTCATGTGCATAGGAGGTGAGCTAGAGCACCAAAATGCCCTCCCCTCACCGGCCAGAAAAACAGAGCAGTGGAGTGCTCTGCTCGCGGGCGAGGGGGTATATATATATAGGCACCTCATTGGTCCCGTTTCGTGGCTGGAACCGGGACTAAAGGCCACCCTTTGGTCCCAGTTCCAGCCACGAACCAGGACCAATGGCTGTGGGCCAGGAGAGAGGCCCATTGGTCCCGGTTCGTGCCTGGAACCGGGCCAAATGGGTCCATACGAACCGGGACCAATGCCCCACGAGGCCCGGCCGCCCCCCGGGCTCACGAACCGGGACGTATGCCCCCCATGGGTCCCGGTTTGTGACTGAACCGGGACTAATGGGCTGGCCACACCCGAACCAAGGCCCTGTTTTCTACTAGTGTGATGTATGCGGTCCGATGAGTGTTGAGGCTCGCGACGGGTATTGTTATTTTCTGACCTTCACAGATGATTTAAGCAGACATGGGTATAACTACTTGATGAAACATAAGTCTGAAACATTTGAAAAGTTCAAAGAATTTCAGAGTGAAGTGGAAAATAATCGTAACAAGAAAATAATGTTTCTATGATCTGATCATGGAGGAGAATATTTGAGTTATGAATTTGGTCTTCATTTGAAACAATGCGGAATAGTTTCGCAACTCACGCCACCTGGAACACCACAGCGTAATGGTGTGTCCGTACGTCGTAACCGTACTTTATTAGATATGGTGCGATCTATGATGTCTCTTACTGATTTACCGCTATCGTTTTGGGGTTATGCTTTAGATACAGCTGCATTCATGTTAAATAGGGCACCATCTAAATCCGTTGAGACAACACCATATGAACTGTGGTTTGGCAAGAAACCCAAGCTGTCGTTTCTTAAAGTTTGGGGTTGCGATGCTTATGTGAAAAAGCTTCAACCTGATAAGCTCGAACCCAAATCGGAGAAATGTGTCTTCATAGGATACCCAAAGGAGACTGTTGGGTACACCTTCTATCACAGATCCGAAGGCAAGATATTCGTTGCTAAGAATGGATCCTTTCTAGAGAAGGAGTTTCTCTCGAAAAGTGAGTGGGAGGAAAGTAGAACTTGATGAGGTAATTGTACCTTCTCCCAAATTGGAAAGTAGTTCATCATAGAAATCAGTTCCAGTGATTCCTACACCAATTAGTGAGGAAGTTAATGATGATGATCATGAAACTATAGATCAAGTTACTAACGAACCTCGTAGGTCAACCAGAGTACGTTCCGCACCAGAGTGGTACGGTAATCCTATTCTGGACGTCATGTTACTAGACCATGACAAACCTACGAACTATGAGGAAGCGATGATGAGCCCAGATTCCGCGAAATGGCTTGAGGCCATGAAATCTGAGATGGGATCCATGTATGAGAACAAAGTGTGTACTTTGGTTGACTGGCCTGGTGATCGGTGAGCCATGGAGGATAAATGAATCTTCAAGAAGAAGACTGACGCTGACGGTAATGTTACTGTCTACAAAGCTCGACTTGTTGCGAAAGGTTTTCGACAAGTTCAAGGAGTTGACTACGATGAGACCTTCTCACCCGTAGTGATGCTTAGGTCTGTCCGAATCATGTTAGCAATTGCCGCATTTTATGATTATGAAATTTGGCGAATGAATGTCAAAACTGCATTCCTTGATGGATTTCTTAAAGAAGAATTGTATATGATGCAACCAGAAGGTTTTTTCGATCCTAAAGGTGCTAACAAAGTGTGCAAGCTCCAGCGATCCATTTATGGACTGGTGCAAGCCTCTCGTAGTTGGAATATACGCTTTGATAGTGTGATCAAAACATATGGTTTTATACAGACTTTTGGAGAAGCCTGTATTTACAAGAAAGTGAGTGGGAGCTCTGTAGCATTTCTAATATTATATGTGGATGACATATTGTTGATTGTAAATGATACAGAATTTCTGAATAGCATAAAAGGATACTTGAATAAGAATTTTTCAATGAAAGACCTCGGTGAAGCTGTTTACATATTGGGCATCAAGATCTATAGAGATAGATCAAGATGCTTAATTGGACTTTCACAAAGCACATACCTTGATAAGACTTTGAAGAAGTTCAAAATGGATCAGTCAAAGAAAGAGTTCTTGCCTGTGTTACAAGGTGTGAAGTTGAGTGAGACTCAATGCCCGACCACTGCAGAAGATAGAGAGAAAATGAAAGTCATTCCCTATGCCTCAGCCATAGGTTATATCATGTATTCAATGCTATGTACCAGACCTGATGTGTGCCTTGCTATAAGTATAGTAGGGAGGTACCAAAGTAATCCAGGAGTGGATCACTAGACAGCGGTCAAGAACATCCTGAAATACCAGAAAAGGACTAAGGATATGTTTCTCGTTTATGGAGGAGACAAAGAGCTCGTCGTAAATGGTTACGTTGATGCAAGCTTTGACTCTGATCCGAATGACTCTAAGTCGCAAACCGGATACATATTTATACTGACTGGTGGAGCTGTCAGTTGGTGCAGTTCCAAGCAGAGCGTCATGGCGGGATCTATGTGTGAAGTGGAGTACATAGCTGCTTCAGAAGCAGAAAATGAAGGACTCTGGATGAAGGAGTTCATATCCGATCTAGGTGTAATAACTAGTGCATCGGCTCCAATGAAATTTTTTTGCGACATTACTGGAGGAATTGCCTTGGCGAAGGAATCCAGATGTCACAAGAGAACCAAGCACATGAAGAGACGCTTCAATTCCATCCGCGATCTAGTCAAGGAAGGAGACATAGAAGTTTGCAAAATACATATGAATCCGAATGTTGCAGACTCGTTGACTAAACCTCTTCCACGAGCAAAACATGATCAGCACCAAGACTCCATGGGTGTTAGAATCATTACTATGTAATCTAGATTATTGACTCTAGTGCAAGTGGGAGACTGAAGGAAATATGCCCTAGAGGCAATAATAAAGTTGTCATGCTAGAATTGTATAAACCGGAAACTTAGTACATGTGTGAATACATAGACAAACAAGAGTGTCCCTAGTATGCCTCTACTTGACTAGCTCGTTAATCAAAGATGGTTAAGTTTCCTAGCCATAGATGTGTTGTCATTTGATGAACGGGATCACATCATTAGAGAATGATGTGATGGACGAGACCCATCCGTTAGCTTAGCATAATGATCGTTTAGTTTTATTGCTATTGCTTTCTTCATGACTTATACATGTTCCTCTGACTATGAGATTATGCAACTCCCGAATACCAGAGGAACACCTTGTGTGCTATCAAATGTGACAACATAACTGGGTGATTATAAAGATGCTCTACAGGTGTCTCCGAAGGTGTTTGTTGGGTTGGCATAGATCAAGATTAGGATTTGTCACTCCGTGTATCGGAGAGGTATCTCTGGGCCCTCTCGGTAATGCTCATCACTATAAGCCTTGCAAGCAATGTGACTAATGAGTTAGTTATGGGATGATGCATTACGGAACGAGTAAAGAGACTTTCCAGTAACAAGATTGAACTAGGTATGATGATACCGACGATCGAATCTCGGGCAAGTAACATACCGATGACAAAGGGAACAACGTATGTTGTTATGCGGTTCGACCGATAAAGATCTTCGTAGAATATGTAGGAACCAATATGAGCATCCAGGTTCCGCTATTGGTTATTGACCGTAGATGTGTCTCGGTCATGTCTACATAGTTCTCGAACCCGTAGGGTCCGCACGCTTAACGTTCGATGACGATTTGTATTATGAGTTATGTGATTTGATGACCGAAGTTTGTTCGGAGTCCCATATGAGATCACGAACATGACGAGGAGTCTCAAAATGGTCGAGAGGTAAAGATTCATATATTGGGAGGTTGCATTCAGACATCGGAATGGTTCCGAGTGATTCGTGCATTTTTCCGGAGTACCGGGAGGTTACCGGAACCGCTCCTTCCCGGAGAAGTATATTGGGTCTGTTGGGCCTTATTGGAGGAGAGGAGAGAGTCCATGTGAGAGGGGCGCGCCCCCTTGCCCAAACCGAATTGGACTAGTGGAGGGGGCCGGCCCCCCTCTTTGCTTCTCCCTCTCTCTCCCTTCCCCCTTTCCCTCGGTATTTGATATTGGTTCAGTTGCTAAGAGTAGTAACTCGAAACGGGAGTTGAAAAGTGAATAGAAACTAGTTGAGGGTGAAGTGACGATATGTGTTGTAAGTGATTCCAAGGTTGATAAGATCACCATCGCACACTCCCTTTACCTTTGAGATTAGTGTTGAACCTAAAATAAAAGTTATTTGGTGTTTGCGTTGAGCATGAATATGATTGGATCATGTTTATTGCAATACGGTTATTCATTTAAAGAATAATTGTTGTTCTATTTACATGAATAAAACCTTCTACGGTCATACACTCAATATAAATGGTTTATCGAATCTCGATCGTAGTGATACACATATTCATAATATTCAAACCAAAAGATGCAAAGTTCATAATGATAGTGCAACTTATTTGTGGCACTGCCATTTAGGTCATATTGGTGTAAAGCGCATGAAGAAACTCCATGCTGATGGACTTTTGGCATCACTTGATTATGAATCACTTGATGCTTGCGAACCATGCCTCATGGGCAAGATGACTAAGACTCCGTTCTCTGGAACAATGGAGCGAGCAACTAACTTATTGGAAATAATACATACCGATGTATGCGGTCCGATGAGTGTTGACGCTCGCGGTGGGTATCATTATTTTCTGACCTTCACAGATGATTTGAGCAGATATGGGTATATCTACTTGATGAAACATAAGTCTGAAACATTTGAAAAGTTCAAAGAATTTCAGAGTGAAGTGGAAAATCATCGCGACAAGAAAATAAAGTTTCTACGATCTGATCGCAGATGCGAATATTTGAGTTACGAGTTTGGCCTTCATTTAAAACAATGTGGAATAGTTTCACAACTTACGCCACCTGGATCACCATAGCGTAATGGTGTGTCCGAACGTCATAACAATACTTTATTAGATATGGCGCAATCTATGATGTCTCTTACCGATTTACCACTATCGTTTTGGGGTTATGCATTAGAGACAACTGCATTCACGTTAAATTGGGCACCATCTAAATCCGTTGAGACGACACCATATGAACTGTGGTTTGGCAAGAAACCTAAGCTGTCGTTTCTTAAACTTTGGGGCTACGATGCTTATGTGAAAAAGCTTTGACCTGATAAGCTCGAACCCAAATCGGAGAAATGTGTCTTCATAGGATACCCAAAGGAGACTGTTGGGTACACCTTCTATTACAGATCCAAAGGCAAGATATTCGTTGCTAAGAATGGATCCTTTCTAGAGAAGGAGTTTCTCTCGAAAGAAGTGAGTGGGAGGAAAGTAGAACTTGATGAGGTAATTGTACCTTCTTCCGAATTGGAAAGTAGTTCATCATAGAAATCAGTTCCAGTGATGCCTACACCAATTAGTGAGGAAGTTAATGATGATGATCATGAAACTTCGGATAAGGTTACTACTGAACCTCATAGGTCAACCAGAGTACATTCCGCACCAGAGTGGTACGGTAATCCTGTTCTGGATGTCATGTTACTAGACCATGACGAACCTACGAACTATGAGGAAGCGATGATGAGCCCAAATTCTGCGAAATGGCTTGAGGCCATGAAATCTGAGGTAGGATCCATGTATGAGAACAAAGTATGGAGTTTGGTTGACTTGCCTGATGATCGGCAAGTCATAGAGAATAAATGGATCTTCAAGAGGAAGACGGACGCTGATAGTAGTGGTACTATCTACAACGCTAGACTTGTCGAAAAAGGTTTTGACAAGTTCAAGGTGTTGACTATGATGAGATTTTCTCACTCGTAGCGATGCTTAAGTCTGTCTGAATCATGTTAGCAATTGCCACATTTTATGAAATCTGGCAAATGGATGTCAAAACTGCATTCCTTAAGGGATTTCTTAAAGAAGAGTTGTATATGATGCAACCAGAAGGTTTTGTCGATCCTAAAGGTGCTAACAAAATGTGCAAGCTCCAGCGATCCATCTATGGACTGGTGCAAGCATCTCGGAGTTGGAATATACGCTTTGATGAGTTGATCAAAGCATATAGTTTTATACAGACTTGCAATGAAGGCTGTATTTACAAGAAAGTGAGCGGGAGCACTACAACCTTTCTGATAAATATATGTGAGTGACATATTGTTGATCGGAAATAATGTAGAATTTTCTGGAAAGCATAAAGGAGTGTTTGAAAGGAGTTTTTTAAAGAAAGACCTCGGTGAAGCTGCTTACATATTGAGCATCAAGATCTATAGAGATAGATCAAGACGCTTGATAAGATTTTTCAATGAGAACATACCTTGACAAGATTTTGAAGTAGTTCAAAATGGAATAGTCAAAGAAGGAGTTCTTGCCTGTGTTGCAAGGTGTGAAGTTGAGTAAGACTCAAAACCCGACCACGGCAGAAAATAGAAAGAGAATGAAAGTCATTCCCTATGCCTCAGTCATAGGTTCTATAAAGTATGCTATGCTGTGTACCAGACCTATTGTGTACCTCACCATGAGTTTGGCAACAGGGTACAATAGTGATCCAGGAGTGGATCACTGGACAGCGGTCAAAATTATCCTTAGTGGAATAAGGATATGTTTCTCAGTTATGGAGGTGGCAAAAAGTTCGTCGTAAAGGGTTACGTCGATGCAAGCTTTGACACTGATCCAGATGAATCTAAGTCTCAATCTAGATACATATTGAAAGTGGGAGAAATTAGCTAAAGTAGCTCCGTGCAGAGCATTGCAGACATAGAAATTTCCAAAATACATAGGGATCTGAATGTGGCAGACCCGTTGACTAAACTTCTCTCACAAGCAAAACATGATCACACATTATTACTCTTTGAATGTTAATCACATGGCGATGTGAACTAGATTATTTACTCTAGTAAACCCTTTGGGTATTGGTCACATGGCGATGTGAACAATGGAGTGTTAAATCACATGACGATGTGAACTATTGGTGTTAAATCACATGGCGATGTGAACTAGATTATTGACTCTAGTGCAAGTGGGAGACCGAAGGAAATATGCCCTAGAGGCAATAATAAAGATGTTATTTATATTTCCTTATATCATGATAAATGTTTATTATTCATGATAGAATTGTATTAACCGAAACTTGATACATGTGTGAATACATAGACAAAACAAAGTGTCCCTAGTATGCCTCTACTTGACTAGCTCGTTAATCAAAGATGGTTAAGTTTCCTGACCATAGACATGTGTTGTCATTTGATGAATGGGATCACATCATTAGGAGAATGATGTGATGGACAAGACCCATCCGTTAGATTACCATGTTGATCGTTCAGTTTTATTGCTATTGCTTTCTTCATGACTTATACATATTCCTTTGACTATGAGATTATGCAACTCCCGAATACCGGAGGAACACCTTGTGTGCTATCAAACGTCACAATGTAACTGGGTGATTATAAATATGCTCTACAGGTGTCTCCGAAGGTGTTTGTTGGGTTGGTATAGATCGAGATTAGGATTTGTCACTCCGAGTATCGGAGAGGTATCTCTGGGCCCTCTCGGTAATGCACATCACTATAAGCTTGCAAGCAATGTGACTAATGAGTTATTTGCGGGATGATGCATTACGGAACAAGTAAAGAGACTTTCCGGTAACGAGATTGAACTAGGTATGATGATACCGACGATCGAATCTCGGGCAAGTAACATACCGATGACAAAAGGAATAACGTATGTTGTTATGTGGTTTGACAGATAAAGATCTTCGTACAATATGTAGGAGCCAATATGAGCATCCAGGTTCCACTATTGGTTATTGACCAGAGATGTGTCTCGGTCATGTCTACATAGTTCTCGAACCCGTAGGGTCCGCACGCTTAACGTTCGATGACATTTGTATTATGAGTTATGTGATTTGATGTACCGAAGGTTGTTTAGAGTCCCGGATGAGATCACGGACATGACAAGGAGTCTCTAAATGGTCGATACATAAAGATTGATATATTGGAAGGTTACATTCAGACACCGGAATGGTTCGGGTCGTTTCGGATAAGTTTCGGAGTACTGGGGGTTACAGGAACCCCCCCCCCCCACGGGAATTATTGGGCCTGATGGGCCTAGTGGTGGAAGAGAGGAGGCAGGCAAAGGTGTGGCGTGCGCCCCCCCTAGCCCAAACTGAATTGGACTAGGGCTAGGGGGACCGGCCCCGCCTTTCCTTCTCTTCTCCCTCTCCTTCCCCCCTTCTCCTTGCGGAAGTAGGAAAGAGGGGGCGAATCCTACTTGGAGTAGGACTCCCCCCTTGGGCGCGCCTCCTCCTGGTCGGCCTCCTCCTCCCTTCCTCCTTTATATACATGGGGAGGGGGGCACCCAAAGGCACAACAGACAATTTCTTAGCCGTGTGCGGTGCCCCCCTCCACGGTTACACACCTCGGTCGTATCGTCGTAGTGCTTAGGCGAAGCCCTGCGCCGGTAACTTCATCATCACCGTCGCCACGCCGTCGTGCTGACGGAACTCTCCCTCGGGCTCAACTGGATCAAGAGTACGAGGGACGTCATCGAGCTGAACGTGTGCTGAACACGGAGGTGCCGTACGTTCGGTGCTAGGATCGGTCGGATCGTGAAGATGTATGACTACATCAACCGTGTTGATAAAACGCTTTCGCTTTCAGTCTACGAGGGTACGTGGACACACTCTCCCCACTCGTTGCTATGCTTCTCCTAGATAGATCTTGCGTGATCGTAGGATTTTTTAAATTTACTGCGTTCCCCTACACAATGGGTGCAAGCCAGTTTTGCACACGCGGAATACTCGGGTAAAACTTGACGAGCCTAGCATATGCAGATATGGCCTCGGAACACTGAGACCGAAAGGTCGAACGTGAATCATATAGTAGATATGATCAACATAGAGATGTTCACCATTGAAAACTACTCCATCTCACGTGATGATGGGACATGGTTTAGTTGATATGGATCACGTGATCATTTAGATGACTAGAGGGATGTCTATCTAAGTGGGAGTTCTTAAGTAATATGATTAACTGAACTTAAATTTATCATGAACTTAGTACTTGACAGTTTTTGCATGTCTATGTTATTGTAGATCAATGGCCCGTGCTACCGTTCCCTTGAATTTTAATGCGTTCCTAGAGAAAGCTAAGTTGAAAGATGATGGTAGCAATTACACGGATTGGGTCCGTAACTTGAGGATTATCCTCATTGCTGCACAAAAGAATTATGTCCTGGAAGCACCGCTAGGTGTACCACCTGCGCCAGCAACTGCAGACATTATGAATGCCTGGCAGTCACGTGTTGATGACTACTCGATAGTTCAGTGTGCCATGCTTTACGGCTTAGAATCGGGACTTCAAAAACGTTTTGAACGTCATGGAGCATATGAGATGTTCCAGGAGTCGAGGTTAATATTTCAACCAAATGCCCGAGTTGAGAGATATGAAGTCTCCAACAAGCTCTATAGCTGCAAGATGGAGGAGAATAGTTCTGTCAGTGAACACATACTCAGAATGTCTGTGTACCATAACCACTTTACTCAACTAGGAGTTAATCTTCCTAATGACAGTGTCATTGACATAGTTCTTCAATCACTGCCACCAAGCTATAAAGGCTTCGTGATGAACTATAATATGCAAGGGATGGAAAAGACTATTCTCGAGCTCTTCGCGATGCTAAAGGCTGCGGAGGTAGAAATCAAGAAGGAGCATCAAGTGTTGATGATTAACAAGACCACTAGTTTCAAGAAAAAGTGCGAAGGGAAGAAGGGGAACTTCAAGAAGAATAGCAAGCAAGTTGTTACTCCCGGGAAGAATCCCAAGTTTGGACCTAAGCCTGAAACTGAGTGCTTCTACTGCAAAGGAACTGGTCACTGGAAGCGGAACTGCCCCAAGTATTTGGCGGATAAGAAGGATGGCAAAGTGAAAGGTATATTTGATATACATGTTATTGATGTGTACCTTACTAATGCTCGTAGTAGCTGAGGGAGTCCTGGATTATGGGGTCCTCAGGGATCCGGCTTATGTTACATGGGCCGGACTGGTGGGCCGTGAAGATACAAGATAGAAGGCTCTCCCCCGTGTCCGGATGGGACTCTCCTTTGCGTGGATGGCAAGCTTGGCGTTCGGATATGAAGATTCCTTCCTTTGTAAACCGACTCTGTACAACCCTAGGCCCCTCCGGTGTCTATATAAACTGGAGGGTTTTAGTGGTAGGGGCAATCATAATCATACAGGCTAGACATCTAGGGTTTAGCCATTACGATCTCGAGGTAAATCCACTCTTGTAACACATATACTCATCAAAGTCAATCAAGCAGGAAGTAGGGTATCACCTCCATTAAGAGGGCCCGAACCTGGGTAAACATCATGTCCCCTGCCTCCTGTTACCTTCGATCCTTAGACACACAGTTCAGGACCCCCTACCCGAGATCTGCCGGTTTTGACACCCACAGTAGCGCCTGGGTATTTGATACCGGTTCTGTTGCTCATATTTGCAACTCGAAACAGGGGCAACGGATTAAACGAAGATTGGCTAAGGACGAGGTGACGATGCGCGTGGGAAATGGTTCCAAAGTCGATGTGATGGCCGTCGACATGCCACCTCTACATCTACTGTCGGGATTAGTTTTAGACCTGAATAATTGTTATTTGGTGCCAGCTTTGAGCATGAACATTATATCTGGATCTTGTTTGATGCGAGACAATTATTCATTTAAATCAGAGAATAATGGTTGTTCTGTTTATAGGAGTAATATCTTTTATGGTCATGCACCCTTGTTGAGTGGTCTATTTCTGTTGAATCATGATTGTAGTGATACACATATTCATAATATTGAAGCCAAAAGATGCAAAGTTAATAATGATAGTGCAACTTATTTGTGGCACTGCCGTTTAGGTCATATTGGTATAAAGCGCATGAAGAAACTCCATGCTGATGGGCTTTTGGAATCACTTGATTATGAATCACTTGATACTTGCGAACCATGCCTTATGGGCAAGATGACTAAGACTCCGTTCTCCAGAACAATGGAGCGAGCAACTGTCTTATTGGAAATAATACATACTGATGTATGCGGTCCGATGAGTGTTGAGGCTCGCGGTGGGTATCATTATTTTCTGACCTTCACTGATGATTTGAGTAGATATGGGTATGTCTACTTGATGAAACGTAAGTCTGAAACATTTGAAAAGTTCAAAGAATTTCAGAGTGAAGTGGAAAATCATCGTAACAAGAAAATAAAGTTTCTATGATCTGATCGTGGAGGAGAATATTTGACTTATGAGTTTGGTCTTCATTTGAAACAATGTGGAATAGTTTCGCAACTCACGCCACCTGGAACACCACAGCGTAATGGTGTCTCCGAACGTCGTAACCGTACTTTATTAGATATGGTGCGATCTATGATGTCTCTTACTGATTTACCGCTATCGTTTTGGGGTTATGCTTTAGAGACGGCTGCATTCACGTTAAATAGGGCACCATCTAAATCCGTTGAGACGACACCATATGAACTGTGGTTTAGCAAGAAACCTAAGCTGTCGTTTCTTAAAGTTTGGGGTTGCGATGCTTATGTGAAAAAGCTTCAACCTGATAAGCTCGAACCTAAATCGAAGAAATGTGTCTTCATAGGATACCCAAAGGAGACTGTTGGGTACACCTTCTATCACAGATCCGAAGGCAAGATATTTGTTGCTAAGAATGGATCCTTTCTAGAGAAGGAGTTTCTCTCGAAAGAAATGAGTGGGAGGAAAGTAGAACTTGATGAGGTAGTTGTACCTTCTCCCGATGATCGGCAAGCCATAGAGAATAAATGGATGTTCAAGAAGAAGACTGGCGCTGACGGTAATGTTACTGTCACAAAGCTCGACTTGTTGCGAAAGGTTTTCGACAAGTTCAAGGAGTTGACTACGTAGCGATGCTTAAGTCTGTCCGAATCATGTTAGCAATTGCCGCATTTTATGATTATGAAATCTGGCAAATGGATGTCAAAACTGCATTCCTTAATGGATATTTTAAAGAAGAGTTGTATATGATGCAACTAGAAGGTTTTGTCGATCCTAAAGGTGCTAGCAAAGTGTGCAAGCTCCAGCGATCCATTTATGGACTGGTGCGAGCCTCTCGGAGTTGGAATATACGCTTTGATAGTGTGATCAAAGCGTATGGTTTTATACAAATTTTGGAGAAGCTTGTATTTACAAGAAAGTGAGTGGGAGCTCTGTAGCTTTTCTAATATTATATGTGGATGACATATTGTTGATTGGAAATGACACAGAATTTCTTGATAGCATAAAAGGATACTTGAATAAGAATTTTTCAATGAAAGACCTCGGTGAAGCTGCTTATATATTGGGCATCAAGATCTATAGAGATAGATCAAGACACTTAATTGGACTTTCACAAAGCACATACCTTGATAAAATTTTGAAGAAGTTCAAAATGGATCAGTCAAAGAAAGGGTTCTTGCCTGTGTTACAAGGTGTGAAGTTGAGTGAGACTCAATGCCCGACCACTTCAGAAGATAGAGAGAAAATGAAAGTCATTCCCTATGCCTCAGCCATAGGTTCTATCATGTATGCAATGCTGTGTACCAGACCTGATGTGTGCCTTGCTATAAGTACAGTAGGGAGGTACCAAAGTAATCCAGGAGTGGATCACTAGACAGCGGTCAAGAACATCCTAAAATACCTGAAAAGGACTAGGGATATGTTTCTCGTTTATGGAGGAGACAAAGAGCTCTAGGTTATGACTGTTATATGATGAATATCATCCATCGAATTCACCGATCCAATGCCTATGAATTTCTCTTATATTGTTTCTGCTAAGTTACTACTGCTACTATTACTATTGTTGTTGCTATACTTGCAAATATTCTTTGGCTCCCCTTGTATCGAATCAATAAATTTGGGTTGAATACTCTACCCTCGAAAACTGTTGCGATCCCCTATACTTGTGGGTTATCAGCGGTCCCCAGGTCGCTCCCGCGGGTGGCCAGGGAGTGAACCCTAGTCGCCGCCAGCGCAGTCTCATCCATCCCCTCCTCCCCTCACTGCCGCCAGTGGACGTCGCCGGGCGAAAACCGCGCCGCTTGGCTGCGGCGGGGCCTTCCCCAGTCCCCACCTCCAGCTCGCGAAGGGGTGGCACGGGCCGTCCGCTCCGGCGGGAGCTCGACGCGACGCTTGCGCCGGTTGCTCTAGCGACGGTAGCCACGGTCGCCGGGGGGGTGCGGCGTGGTCGCGAAGGGCGCGACGTGCAACAGGGTCCTTCTCCTCATTTGGCGGCAGGACGCTTGAGGTGGGGGAGGCTCGATCCCCTTTCGGCTGTGCGGCTCGGCTGGTCCAGGCGGGATGGTGGCCTCGACAACGGCATCTGTAGGCTTCTGGGACTCGTCCCCACGGCTCTTATCCGGCTTGGCGGCCTCTAGGAGCGTCTCTCGCGGGGTGGCAGCCCCGATTGCTTCGTCGGCGGGGTCCGGTTCTTCGTCCTGGACGCTCACCTCCGGCGAGTTGGGGCGGGCGTGACCCTCCCCTTCCTGCTCTATGGGTCTCGTCTTCACACTAGCCGGCGGTGTGCCGGCCTTTCGTGGCCTCCATGGTGTTTGCGGCGGCGGTGGGGTGCCAGATATGGCCATTTTCGGCCGGATCAGGCTCGACGGCGTCTTCTGGCCATCGGCCAGCTCTGTGGTGGCTCCTACTTGGTCATGGCGGGATGACTTTGTGCGAGCTGTGCGGGTCAGCGTTGCGGTGCTATGCGTGTGGGTGTGGTGTTGGAAGGCGCTCTGGGCGAAAGCTTGCCGGGTCTTGCCACCTCCTTGGAGGCACCGCCGTGGAGTCCACCCCTGCACACCCTCTGTTCTAGCTCTTCAGGTCAAAGCCTAGGCTTAGTTGGGCCGGGCGACGGCGTCGACATCGTCGCTTCCTTCTTTGGGGCGTCTTCTTGAAGAGCATTGGATCCCGTTTGTGTGCGCCATGGGCTAGACGCTCGTGGCATTCCGGTCGGCAGGTGTCCGTCTGGCAATGGTGATGTGGCGCGACTTCTTGTGTGGTAACGATGGTGGCTTCGGGTGGAGTTGGGTTGCTGCCGAGCTTTGGTAGTCGGTCATTCGGTGTGTTCGAGGTGTTGCCGAGCCTCACTTGTCTTCCTGAAGTCGGAGCTGCAGAGGAGGTGCCTCCGTGGTGACGATGACCCAAGACGGGTGGTCGGTTCCGGTACCGGCTCGACGCAGGCCCAACGCTTTTCCCCTACAATGCTCGTCGACAGAGTCGGAGCTGCCTGGTCGTCGGCGCCTGTGGTGGACTATTTGTCATCGACCGGCGCAGGCCTCGGTGCTTGTTTGCGGTGAGGGCTACATCGGTGGTTGTTGATGGTGGAGTCAGAGTCGCCCTCGCTGAGGTGTGATGACGATGACACCTGATTGCAATCTCGACGCGTGTGTGCGTTCTTGTGTGGGTTGCCAGGTCGCCATGTGGGCCTCGTTTTTGCGGGCGTGTTGTGATGGTTTTTGCTCGGCTTTCCGTTAATTAACTGGGCAACTCTCTTTGACCTTTTTAATGAATCGGGCCCTAAGGGACCGCGTTTCAAAAAAAAAACTGACGTTACCCCTGATTGTTTTCTTTACTGTTTACTGTGGGGCAAAACCCCCATAGCCTCACCCATACACAAGAAATATTTACATCATATACAAAAAGAGGTAGGAAGAAAGAAAATAAAAGAAGAAAAAGAAACCTATCAAAAAGGTAAGAAAGAAACCTATCTCACCATATCATGTTTGAATTTAGAGTTGATCCTATGAGATAACAAAAAGATATGATGTACAAAACCCTACCTCCACTTGTAGAAAGTAGGCATTTCATGCCTAAAAGCCCTTGCATTCCTCACATATATTCCAACACGCACTGAACACCACCCCCAGAGAGAAGGGTTTATGGAAATCCAACCTAGCTTGCCTAGCAATTTGCATCATATCAGTTCCTAAGTAAGCCCAAACTCTTGTGCCAATTCTCTCCGAAATTTCCTATTTGCCGCATGTTGCGTCAAAGTGTTGCCGATACTGTACACAAAACTTTCTTGTTCAAGTTTTGGGAACTTTTAGAAGGCTCCAGTTGGCCTTTACTAGTTTTGGAACCTTCTAGAAGGTTTGCGAACCTTTTATTTTATTTTATAGGTTTTTGTTTTTTCTTATCTTTTTATTTTTATTCTTTTTCATAAATTCAAAAAAATTAAACAAAATCAAATCTTCAATTTTTTAAGAAATTCAAAAATTGTTCCCTTTATGTCAAAAAATTGATTGAGAATTCCAATTATTTGTTCGCGTTTTAGATAAATGTTTGGAAATTCAAAAATTGGTCTTTTTTTTTGAGAAATGTTCAATTCGTTGTAATTTATTTGAAAATTTTAAAAAAATCGTAATTTCATTTTTTATCCACGTTTTTGAAAAACAATCTGGATTTGGTTTTTCACTTTTTGAAAAAAATTTCAAAATCTCATATTTTGTTCCAAAAAAAATAAAAAATGTTTGAAAAAAACATTTGCAAATTTTGTTCGTGTTTCTAAAACTATGTTCAAAATTCCAAAGTTTGTTTGTGCTTTCCAAAAACTATTTTGCAATTTCAAATTTTGTTCAAATTTTTTGTTTCAAATCTACCGCTGCCATTAGCTCTTAAACATCCGCGCTGTCTATCAATCACTAGTAGCCATCAGCACCATTTGCTAGCAGCTTCCTTTTAGGAGTGGGAAGTTGTGAGTTCAAGTTCCTCGCGAGCACGCCATTTTTTGGGGATTTTTACGATATTGCGCTACAAACACAGCTCGCTACAGTAACTTCCAATGGGCCGACCAGTGGCGGTCCCTTGTGGGTTGCACATGCTATTGGACGCAGTGAGCACCAATAGGAGCTACCATTTCCTCCACCCCTAACCTTTTTTTGAGTGGCTTA
Source organism: Triticum aestivum (assembly GCF_018294505.1). Classification (NCBI taxonomy): domain Eukaryota; kingdom Viridiplantae; phylum Streptophyta; class Magnoliopsida; order Poales; family Poaceae; genus Triticum; species Triticum aestivum. The sequence continues at coordinate 485,994,744 of NC_057799.1, read as the reverse complement.
AACTTTTTCTCTTGTCTCTCAATAAAAGTTTAAGAGCTAACTGGCATTCTCTTTTGAGCTAATTGACATCCAGGGACTGACATTCATGGAAGTCGTGGCAAAAATAAAATGATCACTCCAAAATGCTTTTGTTGTGGAGCATCTATTTTTTTGCCACAACTTCCATGAATGTCATTCCCTTATGAAACTTAGCAAACACTCAGAACATTGGTCAATGTTTGCTACCAGCTTTTTTAGATTTTTTTAGGATTTTACTGTTCATGCTGAGATCATATGAGTTCAAACTGAGATGTAGACTTTCCAACACTTCTGTCATGAATGCAAACGGCATGCACATAGGTGATGTTTTTTTGAACATTTTGATATCTTATTCGTGTTTTTCTGAGTTAGTATGAATTTGTTATGAAGTTTTCTAAATTGACGGTCAAACGGTCGAAGGGCAAAAACATAAGACAAGCAAAGTGGTTTGGACAGGAACGATTGTTTTCAAAAACTAGGGGTAAACCTGCCGAGTGTGACCCAACTAGGGGCATACAGCCAATTATCCCTGTATATGATATTGCTTAACTGAGTCTCAGTCGACTGAGACCTAACCACACTTATCCATAAAAGAAAAGAATCCATAAACATTGTTCCGCCGTCAGTTGAGTAAAAAGTTTAGTAAAAAAAATTGAGTAAAAAGTTGAGCATTTTGGAACACGTTGATCGCTCACCACCTTGTATTACCAAGCAACACAAGTACAAGTACAGATTAACAGGTGCACTGCCACTTACTCGCCAATGCGCACAATTACACAAATGCAGAAAGGAAACTGAGGATGCATGCAACATTAAAAAACACAGGCACGGTTAATTAAACAAAGCGCGGGGTTTGCAGCAGCTGGACTGCCGGCCGGAGCAAGGCTGGTTTCAGCGCTTCCTGATGGAGAAGGCGGCGAGGACGACGAGGAGCACGAAGATGAAGACCGAGAGGAAGGAGGCCACGACTGCGCCGCTCGTGCGCCGGCAGAAGCCGTGGAACTGCATGCAGATGGGCACCCAGTTGGCGCGCTCGTTCCCGCTGTGCGCCAGGTCCACGATGGCCGCCGCCGCCGCTGCCCCCGCCGTCAGCAGCCCGAGCATGATCTGCATGATCGCAATGGTTAACCGCCCTGTCACGTGCATGATGTGCGTGGCGCCGTTGGAGCGAGTCGGGAAGAAAGAAAAGGGCTTGTCAGTTGTTACCGTGTCGCAGACGAGCAAGAGAAGCCTCAGGACGGTGGTTTGAGGCCGCAGCACGACGACGGCGGAGAACGGGAGCGATAAGAGCAGGTACCCCGCGGCGATCGCACTCGCCACCATGAGGAACCTGCAAGAACGCATACATGAGGCGCGGCATTCGCCATTAACTTAATTCGAACGATCGATGATGGGTACTGACAGGAAGGCCGGGAAGTCGTCGAAACGGGCGCGGAACTGGAAGAACTCGGTGAAGACGGAGAGCGTCTCGTCGGACGTGCCGGTGGCGATGGCCGCCGCGAGCGCGGGCCCGAACGCCGCGATCCTCAGCAGGAGGTCGAGGAACGCCATGCACCGGCTGCCGCGGTCGCTACGCCGGAAGAACCGCATGGGGAACTTGCGCGGCGTCGTCGTCGTGGCCGCGGCTGGAGCGGCAGCCGGAGGCGCCGCCGCGGGGGCCTTGGAGTTGGAGGGCGCGCCCTGGCCGGGGGCGACGTCGTAAACGGGGATGACAGTGGCGGCCTCGCTGGTGCTCATGTTCGGTGCTTGCGTGAGGATCGTCGGACGCGGGAGGAGAGGAGAAAGCGGCGGGGGCTTTTGATGGGGTTTATGAGATGAGGGGTGCTTGTGTTTGATTTGATTGGTTTGCGGTGGCAGCGGCGGATTTTATAGAGGCACAGACGTCCTGCCGCCTGCTGGGATGAGTTGGGTATGGTGTGAATGAGTGAGGCGATCATGGAGTGGAGAAGTTTGTGCAGAGGTTGGGAGGGTTGTGGTTCGGGTTTGGGCATTGTGGGAGTGGCCGAGTTGGAGTGGTTGCCAACTGCTCTGAAATGCAAGCGCCAAGCAGTATCTGCACTGGCCAGCTCTCACAATGTATGAATCATGGATGAACTGCCTCGACATCTGCTCTGTTACTTATGAAGTCGTGCTAACTTTTTTGGCTTTTCCAGGCTGCATATTAGTATTTTGAACCAAAATCTTAAATGATCACTTGCTATAGCCTCATACATATTTATATACAAATAAATCATTGTTTCCATCAATAAACATGACCTAAAATAAAGGAAATAGCCTCAAAATAATGATAATAATAAATCATTCTTCACAAATTCTTAATCTGAAAAAAACACATTCTTGGCAACCACCTGTTCATGTCCATCATGCTCTGAAGTGGTCCAGTACCCTCCTACCATATTGAAAGGAGAATCGTCCCAATTACATCCTCCATGTGAATAGTTTTAGTTTTGTGTCATGTGACAACGCTAGGCGTTGGTGGGCCGATCAAGTCACTGGATTGGATTGGTTGTCCCGCGTGGTGTTGGATCAAGCAGGCTAGCACCGTTAGATTCATGAGTCCCTCATCCTGGTCTCTTCGCTTCATGACGAACGCACGAAAAATCCCCTCTCACCCCTCGCCGTCACATGAAGCACACGACACCGCCCACTGTCACCACGCGACGCTTAGCTTGGCCCCCATCACTACGCGGCACCGAACTCTTGTAAGGGCAGCATCCACCGACGACTCACGTGAGAGGGCGCTCGACACTGGCGCCGCTCCGCCTTGCAGCACCGCTCCATTCGCTTGTAGTGCCGCCGAATGCATTGCAACATCGGTGGTGTCGCTCATAGCATCACCACCTAGCTAGCAGTAGTGGTGTTCCCTCGCAGCATAGTCATAGAAACACACGCTTGGGCTCATAGCATCGTGCATAGCAAGGCACAACTTTGTTGTCCACCATCGTAGCGTCATCGTCTCCACCTAACTAGCAGTAGCGGTGTTCGCCTTGCAACCTAGTCGCAACAGCGCGCTCTTGGGCTCGTAGCATTGCGCATAGCTAGCCGCAACATTGTTGTCCACCATCATAGCGTCCTCGTTGCCGCCTTGCAGCATTGTGCAAGCAACACACGGTTGGTAGCATCACCTGTCGCCAATCACAAAATAGATGTCAATTGTGTCAGCCCGCCATAGACGATCCTTGCAGCAATGAAGGGCATCTTACAGTAGCACAACGGCTGTCCTAGCAACAATTGGGCCCATCGCGTGCAATGGTGGGTGTCGATTGCCATCGCGCGGTGATCCGGTGGCCTATAGTGCACGCCACACAACTTTGGTCGGGGAGTGAGCAACATGAGCAAGAGAGGGAGACGAAAAAAGAGAAGAGGACGAGATAGTGGTGCGAGAGTGAATGGATGGACAAGAGCAACATGTCGTGGAAAAGGATAAGGCATGGGGCCCATCGGGCCACATGGCGAGCACGTGTCATGGTCGATGACTCGATTAGAATCCTTTACATATGGTAAATGCATTGCCCGACAACCAAATCATGGATGAAGGTAGGTGAATCACCTGGCCAAACGGCTTGGGCTCATGGACCATCTTCGAAACAAACGACGCTAATGCGTCCGCAACATTATTACATGCATGAGCGCAATAACCAACATAAAATGTATTAAAAGTGCAGCATAGCCAGGGCTTTAATCTCCCTAAACAGGACACCATTGGGCGCAAGATCGAAACTCTTCGAATTGTTGACGGCTTGGACTAGTAGTGTTGGGTAACGTAGTAATTTCAAAACAATTCCTACGCACACGCAAGATCATGGTGATGTATAGCAACGAGAGGGGAGAGTGTTGTCCACATACCCTCGTAGACCGAAAGCGGAAGCGTTAGCACAACGCGGTTGATGTAGTCGTACGTCTTCACGATCCGACCGATCCAAGTACCGAACGTACGGCACCTCCGAGTTCAGCACACGTTCAGCTCGATGACGTCCCGCGAACTCCGATCCAGCAGAGCTTCACGGGAGAGTTCCGTCAGCACGACGGCGTGATGACGGTGATGATGTTGTTACCGACGCAGGGCTTTGCCTAAGCACTGCTACGATATGACCGAGGTGCAATATGGTGGAGGAGGGCACCGCACACGGCTGGAATAGATCAACATATCAACTTGTGTGTCCATGGGGTGCCCCCTGCCCCCATATATAAAGGGGTGGAGGAGGAGAGGGCCGGCCCTCTCTATGGCGCGCCCTAGGGGAGTCCTACTCCCACCGAGAGTAGGATTCCCCTCTTTCCTAGTACAAGTAGGAGCCCTTCCAAGTAGTAGGAGTAGGAGAGAAGGAAAGGGAAAAGAAAAGAGAAGGAAGGAGGGGGCGCCACCCCTCCCCCTAGTCCAATTCGGACAAAGCCTTGGGGGAGCACGCAGCCTCCCCTCTCTCTTTCCTCTAAAGCCCAATAAGGCCCATATACTCCCCGGCGAATTCCCGTAACTCCCCGGTACTCCGAAAAATACCCGAATCACTCGGAACCTTTCCGATGTCCGAATATAGTCGTCCAATATATCGATCTTTACGTCTCGACCATTTAGAGACTCCTCGTCATGTTCTCGATCTGATCCGGGACTCCGAACTACCATCGGTACATCATAACACATAAACTCAACGTCACCGAACGTTAAACGTGCGGACCCTACGGGTTCGAGAACTATGTAGACATGACCGAGACTCGTTTCCGGTCAATAACCAATAGCAGAACCTGGATGCTCATATTGGCACCCACATATTCTACGAAGATCTTTATCGGTCAAACCGCATAACAACATACGTTGTTCCCTTTGTCATCGGTATGTTACTTTCCTGAGATTCGATCGTCGGTATCTCAATACCTAGTTCAATCTCTTTACCGGCAAGTCTCTTTGCTCGTTCCGTAATACATCATCCCGCAACTAACTCATTAGTTACAATGCTTGCAAGGCTTATAGTGATGTGCATTACCGAGAGGGCCCAGAGATACCTCTCGGACAATCGGAGTGACAAATCCTAATCTCGAAATACGCCAACTCAGCAAGTACATTCGGAGACACCTGTAGAGCACCTTTATAATCACCCAGTTACGTTGTGACGTTTGGTAGCACACAAAGTGTTCCTCCGGTAAACGGGAGTTGCATAATCTCATAGTCATAGGAACATGTATAAGTCATGAAGAAAGCAATAGCAACATACAAAACGATCAAGTGCTAAGCTAACGGAATGGGTCAAGTCAATCACATCATTCTCCTAATGATATAATCTCATTAATCAAATGACAACTCATGTCCATGGCTAGGAAACTCAACCATCTTCGATTAACGAGCTAGTCAAGTAGAGGCATACTAGTGACACTATATTTGTCTATGTATTCACACATGTATTATGTTTCCGGTTAATACAATTCTAGCATGAATAATAAACATTTATCATGAAATAAGGAAATAAATAATAACTTTATTATTGCCTCTAGGGCATATTTCCTTCAGTATCCCACTTGCACTAGAGTCAATAATCTAGTTCACATCGCCATGTGATTTAACATCAATAGTTCACATCTTTATGTGGTTAACACCCACAGTTCACATCGACATGTGACCAACACCCAAAGGGTTTACTAGAGTCAGTAATCTAGTTCACATCGCTATGTGATTAACACCCAAAGAGTACTAAGGTGTGATCATGTTTTGCTTGTGAGATAATTTTAGTCAACGGGTCTGTCACATTCAGATCCGTAAGTATTTCGCAAATTTCTATGTCTACAATGCTCTGCACGGAGCTACTCTAGCTAATAGCTCCCACTTTCAATATGTATCTAGATCGAGACTTAGAGTCATCTAGATCGGTATCAAAGCTTGCATCGACGTAACTCTTTACGACAAACTCTTTATCACCTCCATAACCGAGAAATATTTCCTTATTCCACTAAGGATAATTTTGACCGCTGTCCAGTGATCTACTCCTAGATCACTATTGTACCCTCTTGCCAAACTCTTGGTGAGGTACACAATAGATCTGGTACACAGCATGGAATACTTTAAAGAACCTATGGCTGAGGCATAGTGAATGACTTTCATTCTCTTTCTATCTTCTGCCGTGGTCGGGCTTTGAGTCTTACTCAATTTCACACCTTGTAACACAGGCAAGAACTCTTTCTTTGACTGTTCCATTTTGAACTACTTCAAAATCTTGTCAAGGTATGTACTCATTGGAAAAACTTATCAAGCGTCTTGATCTATCTCTATAGATCTTGATGCTCAATATGTAAGCAGCTTCACCGAGGTCTTTCTTTGAAAAAATCCTTTCAAATACTCCTTTATGCTTTCCAGAAAATTCTACATTATTTCCGATCAACAAAATGTCATCCACATGTACTTATCAGAAAGGCTGTAGTGCTCCCACTCACTTTTGTAAATATAGGCTTCACCATAAGTCTGTATAAAACTATATGCTTTGATCAACTTATCAAAGCGTATATTCCAACTCCGAGATGCTTGCACCAGTCCATAGATAGATCGCTGGAGCTTTGCACACTTTCTTAGCACCTTTAGGATCGACAAATCCTTCTGGTTGCATCATATACAACTCTTCTTTTAAGAAATCCATTAAAGAATGCAGGTTTGACATCCATTTGCCAAATTTCATAAAATGCGGCAATTGCTAACATGATTCGAACAGACTTTTTAAGCATCGATACAAGTGAGAAAATCTCATTGTATTCAACATCTTGAACTTGTCGAAAACATTTTTGCGACAATTCGAGCTTTGTAGATAGTAACACTACTATCAGCGTATGTCTTCTGGTTGAAGATCCATTTATTCTCAATGGCTTGCCGATCATCGGGAAATTCCGCCAAAGTCCATACTTTGTTTTCATACATGGATCCTATCTCAGATTTCATGGCCTCAAGCCATTTTGCGGAATCTGGGCTCACCATCGCTTCCTCATAGTTCGCAGGTTCGTCATGGTCTAGTAACATGACTTCCAGAACAGGATTACCGTACCACTCTGGTGCGGATCTTACTCTGGTTGACATACGAGGTTCGGTAGTAACTTGATCTGAAGTTTCATGATCATCATCATTAACTTCCTTACTAATTCGTGTAGGCATCACTGGAACTGATTTCAGTGATGGGCTACTTTCCAATTCGAGAGAAGGTACAATTACCTCATCAAGTTCTACTTTCCTCCCACTCACTTCTTTCGAGAGAAACTCCTTCTTTAGAAAGGATCCATTCTCAGCAACGAATATCTTGCCTTCGGATCTGTGATAGAAGGTGTACCCAACAGTTTCTTTTGGGTATACTATGAAGACACATTTCTCCGATTTGGGTTTGAGCTTATCAGGATGAAACTTTTTCACATAAGCATCGCAACCCCAAACTTTAAGAAACGACAGCTTAGGTTTCTTGCTAAACCATAGTTCATACGGTGTCGTCTCAACGGATTAGACGGTGCCCTATTTAACGTGAATGCAGCTGTCTCTAATGCATAACCCCAAAACGATAGTGGTAAATCGGTAAGAGACATCATAGATTGCACTATATCCAATAAAGTACGGTTATGACGTTCGGACACACCATTATGCTATGGTGTTCCAGGTGGCATGAGTTTGTGAAACTATTCCACATTGTTTTAATTGAGGGCCAAACTCGTAACTCAAATATCCGTCTCTGCGATCAAATCGCAGAAAAACTTTATTTTCTTGTTACAATAATTCTCCACTTCACTCTGAAATTCTTTGAACTTTTCAACTGTTTCAGTTTTCATTAAGTAGATATACCCATATCTGCTCAAATCATCTGTGAAGGTCAGGAAATAACGATACCCGCCGCGAGCCTCAACACTCATCAGACTGCATACATCGGTATGTATTATTTCCAATAAGTCAGTAGCTCACTCCATTGTTCCGGAGAACGGAGTCTTAGTCATCTTGCCTATGAGGAATGGTTCGCAAGCATCAACTGATTCATAATCGAGTGATTCCAAAAGCCCATCAGCATGGATTTTCTTCATGCACTTTACACCAATATGACCTAAACGGCAGTGCCACAAATAAGTTGCACTATCATTATTAACTTTGCATCTTTTGGCTTCAATATTATGAATATGTGTATCACTACGATCGAGATCCAACAAACCATTTTCATTGGGTGTATGACCATAGAAGGTTTTATTCATGTAAACAGAACAACAATTATTCTCTAACTTACATGAATAACCGTATTGCAATAAACATGATCAAATCATATTCATGCTCAACGCAAACACCAAATAACACTTATTTAGGTTCAACACTAATCCCGAAAGTATAGGGAGTGTGCGATGATGATCATATCAATCTTGGAACCACTTCCAACACACATCGTCACTTCACCCTTAACTAGTCTCTGTTCATTCTGCAACTCCCGTTTCGAGTTACTAATTTTAGCAACTGAACCGGTATCAAATACCCAGGGGTTGCTACGAACACTAGTAATGTATGCATCAATAACATGTATATCAAATATACCTTTTTTCACTTTGCCCTTCTTTTCCGCGAAATACTTGGGGCAGTTCCATTTCCAGTGACCAGTCCCTTTGCAGTAGAATCACTTAGTCTCAGGCTTAGGTCCAGACTTGGGCTTCTTCACTTGAGCAGCAACTTGTTTGCTGTTCTTCTTGAAGCCCCCCTTCTTCCCTTTGCCTTTTTTCTTAAAACTAGTGGTCTTGTCAACCATCAACACTTGATGCTTTTCTTGATTTCTACCTTCGTCGATTTCAGCATCACGAAGAGCTTGGGAATTGTTTCCGTTATCCCTTGCATATTATAGTTCATCACGAAGTTCTAGTAACTTGGTGATAGTGACTAGAGAACTTTGTCAATTACTATCTTATCTGGAAGATTAACTCCCACTTGATTCAAGCAATTGTAGTACCCAGACATTCTGAGCACATGCTCACTAGCTGAGCTATTCTCCTCCATCTTGTAGGCAAAGTACTTGTCAAAGGTCTCATACCTTTTGACATGGGCATGAGTCTGAAATACTAATTTCAACTCTTGGAACATCTCATATGCTCCGTGGCGTTTCAAAAAAACATCTTTGAAGCCCCGATTCTAAGCCGTAAAGCATGGTGCACTAAACTATCAAGTAGTCATCATACTGAGCTTTTGTCAAACGTTCATAACGTCTGCATCTGCTCCTGTAATAGTTCTGTCACCTAGCGGTGCATTAAGGACATAATACTTCTGTGCAGCAATGAGGTTAATCCTCAGATCACGGACCAAGTCCGCATCATTGCTACTAATATCTTTCAACTTAGTTTTCTATAGGAACATATCAAAACAAAAACGAGGAGCAACAACGCGAGCTATTGATCTACAACATAGATATGCTAATACTACCAGGACTAAGTTCATGATAAATTAAAGTTCAATTAATCATATTACTTCAGAACTCCCACTTAAATAGACATCCCTCTAATCATCTAAGTGATCATGTGATCCATATCAACTAAAACATGTCCGATCATCACGTGAGATGGAGTAGTTTTCAATGGTGAACATCACTATGTTGATCATATCTACTATATGATTCACGCTCGACCTTTCGGTCTCAGTGTTTCGAGGCCATATCTGCATATGCTAGGCTCGTCAAGTTTAACCTGAGTATTCCGCGTGTGCAAAACTGTCTTGCACCCGTTGTATTTGAACGTGGAGCTTATCACACCCGATCATCACGTGGTGTCTCAGCACGAAGAACTTTCGCAACGGTGCATACTCAGGGAGAACACTTATACCTTGAAATTTAGTGAGAGATCATCTTATAAAGCTACCGCCGAACTAAGCAAAATAAGATGTATGAAAGATAAACATCACATGTAATCAAAATATGTGACATGATATGGCCATCATCATCTTGTGCTTTTGATCTCCATCTCCAAAGTATTGTCATGATATCCAATGTTACCGGCATGACACCATGATCTCCATCATCTTGATCTTTTATCAACGTGTCGTCACATGGTCGTCTCACCAGCTATTGCTTTTGCAACTATTGCTATCGCATAGCGATAAAGTAAAGCAATTACATGGCACTTGCATCTTATGCAATAAAGAGACAACAATAAGGCTCCTGCCAGTTGCCGATAACGTTAACAAAACATGATCATCTCATACAACAATTTATATCTCATCACGTCTTGACCATATCACATCACAACATGCCCTGCAAAAACAAGTTAGACGTCCTCTACTTTGTTGTTGCAAGTTTTACGTGGCTGCTACAGGATGAGCAAGAACCGTTCTTACCTACGCATCAAAACCACAACGATATTTCGTCAAGTTAGTGTTGTTTTAACCTTCATAAGGACCGGGAGTAGCCACACTCGGTTCAACTAAAGTTGGAGAAACTGACAACCGCCAGCCACCTATGTGCAAAGCATGTCGGTAGAACCAGTCTCGCGTAAGCGTACGCGTAATGTCGGTCCGGGCCGCTTCATCCAACAATACCGCCGAACAGAAGTATGACATGCTGGTAAGCAGTATGACTTGTATTGCCCACAACTCACTTGTGTTCTACTCGTGCATATAACATCTACGCATAAAACCAGGCTCGGATGCCACTGTTGGGTAACATAGTAATTTCAAAAATTTCCTACGCACACGCAAGATCATGGTGATGTATAGCAACGAGAGGGGAGAGTGTTGTCCATGTACCCTCGTAGACCGAAAGCGGAAGCGTTAGCACAACGCGGTTGATGTAGTCGTACGTCTTCACGATCCGACCGATCCAAGTACCGAATGTACGGCATCTCCGAGTTCAGCACACGTTCAGCTCGATGACGTCCCGCAAACTCCGATCCAGCAGAGCTTCACGGGAGAGTTCCATCAGCACGACGGCGTGATGACGGTGATGATGTTGTTACCGACGAAGGGCTTTGCCTAAGCACCGCTACAATATGACCGAGGTGGAATATGGTGGAGGGGGGCACCGCACACGGCTGGAATAGATCAACAGATCAACTTGTGTGTCCATGTGGTGCCCATGCCCCCGTATATAAAGGAGTGGAGGAGGGGAGGGCCGGCCCTCTCTATGGCGCGCCCTAGTGGAGTCCTACTCCCACCGGGAGTAGGATTCCCCTCTTTCCTAGTACAAGTAGGATCCCTTCCAAGTAGTAGGAGTAGGAGAGAAGGAAAGGGAAAAGAAAAGAGAAGGAAGGAGGGGGCGTCGCCCCTCCCCCTAGTCGAATTCGGACAAAGCCTTGGGGGGGGGGGGGGGGCGGGCGCAGCCTCCCCTCTCTCTTTCCCCTGAAGCCCAATAAGGCCCATATACTCCCCGACGAATTCCCGTAACTCCCCGGTACTCCGAAAAATACCCGAATCACTCGGAACCTTTCCGATGTTCGAATATAGTCATCCAATATATCGATCTTTACGTCTCGACCATTTCGAGACTCCTCGTCATGTCCCCGATCTCATCCGGGACTCCGAACTACCTTCGGTGCATCAAAACACATAAACTCATAATACAAATCGTCACTGAACGTTAAGCGTGCGGACCCTACGGGTTCGAGAACTATGTAGACATGACCGAGACTCGTTTCCGGTCAATAACCAATAGCGGAACCTGGATGCTCATATTGGCTCCCACATATTCTACGAAGATCTTTATCGGTCAAACCGCATAACAACGTACGATTTGTCCCGGTTCATAAGGCCCATCTGTCCCGGTTGGGGATCCGGGACTAAAGGGTCATTACTAATGCCTAGGCCTTTAGTCCCGATTCTTATACTAACCGGGACAGATGGGCCTCCACGTGGCCGGCGCTGCGAGCCCAGGCAGGAGGCCCTTTAGTCCCGGTTGGTGGCACCAACCGGGACCAATAGGCATCCACGCGTCAGCTGTTCAGGGGCTAGGGTTTTTGTTTTTTTTCTGAAAGGGGGGTGGATTTGGGGGTTTTGTATGGTTAATTAAGGTGTTTCATATATTGTGTTAGGTAGCTAATTAATTAATAGAGAGAAGTGTCCTCTCCTATCTCCGTGCTTGGTCGACGCTATGTACTATACGTATAGAGAGGCCCTCGACACGCTAGCTAGTAAGAAAATGAAGGAAACCATTAAGTACAGAAGTTCGTCATGCATACCGAGAGAAGTGATCGACCTCTCCTTCTCCGAGAGATTGTTCGAACAACAAGTTTTCGTATTATCTATCAGACGCTACTGGCTACATACATATACATATAAAATATGTAAGATCTCTTATAATCCCCTATCATTGGAACTCAACTTCCACATGGTATTCTCCAGCTTTATTGATGATGTGGTCAAGAAAGAATCCCGCCAATTCCTCTTGAATTGCTTTCATGCGATCTTGTGGTAGGAGTTCATTCCGCATCTGCCACGTCTAATTTGAAGAAGGGGGTTAATACATATATATGAATGAAACTCAACAGAAATGATGGTGTAATAAAATGAAATTGTGAATATTATTGCTTACGCACTTCATATTGTCTTTTAGAGTAGCCCCGCTTATCTTTGCAAGTCGCGTTGTAGATGAACTCGCACACGTAGTATCCACAGTAATCATTCCCTTATTCCTGCCACAAGCACTTTACGAGAAATAGAGGTCAATCAAACTGATAATGAAGCATTATAAATAGCATTGATAAAAGTAGCTAGAATCAACGGGAGATGCGCGCAACTAGCTAGCTAGTAGTACTTACTTTCGGGTATGTATATCGCAGCTCCTTCGGCAGTCCCGGAGCTTCTGCGGTGAACTGTTTCCAAACCCTGCAAGACAAAGAAAATGATTATTACTTGAGATATCAGGAAATGAACAAAAAGTTGCCGATATGGTGCGATAATGATCGATTGAACTTACTTGTTGAGAATTTTAGTCATGTCCGCATAGGTATCGGGATCTTTTCGTCTCGAGTCTAAGACGGTTACTAGTCCCCGCTCAAGCTTAATCTCCATGAGAATATAGTGGAAGCTGCGCACACATGCATAACTCATCAATTACATTACTATAACCTCGCTCGAGAAATAAGGAAAACCGAATATGCACACGACAGTAACACTCACTTGAAGTTGTAAGGAAAGAGTATTAAATCTTTGTTTTGATTTATTAACAATGATTTGAGCAAGTTGGCCTCGGCCTCTTCGGCTCTCTTTTTAACCTGAAATTCATCTATGAGATTTGTGTTAATCAACCCAATATCATACGTTTCTGCTTTTCTGCACTCGACGATCTTCAATCTGCATAATATAGTGAGGATAATTATAAATACATGCAATAAAAGAGCTGAGCTATATATAGAGACTTAATGACAGAAGTAGTACTTACAGACAGTAGCAAGTGACCGTTAATTTATCGAGGGCCTTTTGATTGAAGAACTGGAAGAACTCCTCAAATGGAACATGCAACAGATCAATTCCAACGAGGTCGTGCTCCTCTTTAACTCTCAGATACAAAGTATTCGTCCCCCCAGACTCTCTGCAGGTTTTCATGTACCAATTATGGAATCTTCGCATCATCGTTGATAGAGATTTTTCATCTTTGACGAGAGGCTTCCCGTACTCGTATCTGTGTTTGTCCACCTCCAAGAAATCATAATGTACATCGTCGGGCAGGTAATCTCCAAGATTGCTATAACCGGGCACCATCCCCGGAGCATTAGCGACGATGTCGCTAGACACATTGAGCGGGGGGCACGATTGGTTTGCTTGTTCGCCGAGCTGGGCAATTTTTTTCCCAGCCGCTCGTCGTTCTTTTAACCATTGATCACTGACAGTACTTCCCGACCGCTCCGCTTCGAGATATGCCTTTTCAGTAACGCACTCATAGTTGGTTTTCGGCGGAGACTTTGGTGGTTTCCTCAGGGCATCGATAGTGCGCTTTGCTTTCACCGGATCTACCTTCTCCTCCGGAGGTGGATGTAGCTTTGCTTTCACCCCTTCAAAGAAGTCTTTCACTTCGGTCCGCATGATCTTCGCGTTTTCCTCCTCGGTCCTCTCATACGGTAACTTCTCTAGAGGCTTGAGAGGTGGACCGTATCTGTATTGCCTCCCGCCTCTGGCTGTACTGCTAGACGCCGGAGCAGACGAAGCGGCTGCGGCTATCTTCTTTCGTGCTTGCTTACGAGGCGGAGGAGAAGGACTACGACGCGTGGGACCAGCCGGGGCGGCGGCGGGTCTCTTCAGCCCTTGCTGGCGAGGCGGAGAAGGAGGAGGCTGGTGGCTACTCGGGCGCGCCGGCGCAGGCGGAGAAGGAGGCGGAGTGCCGCCATGCGCCGGAGAAGGAGGTTGAGTGCCCTGATCGTCACTCGCCGGAGGAGGAGGCGGAGTGCCGCCACGCGCCAGAGAAGGAGGCTGAGTGCCTTGATTGTCACTCGCCGGAGGAGGAGGCGGAGTGCCCTGACTCGCCGGAGGAGGAGGCGGAGTGCCCTGACTCGCCGGAGGAGGAGGAGGAGGCGGAGGCATCCAGTTCGGAAGGTTGATGAGCTCCTTCCGCCATAGGCATGAAGTCTTCAGACAAGAACCCAGCCGAGTCTCCCCGTCACCCGTAGGGTGGTCAAGCTGGAGGTCCTCAAATCCTTCTGTGATATCATCCACCATCACCCTAGCATATCCTTCTGGAATCGGCCGACAGTGAAAAGTTGCGCCAGGTTCAGGAGGTGCAACAGAGCCAACAGCCGCCTTGACTTTCAATTCCATCCACTGCGTCATAAGGTGGCAATGCTGAGACTCCGTGATAGCATCTACGGGGTAGCTAGCAGGAGCCGTGAAGACAGGCTCCTGAAGCAGCTCCGTGGAAGCCACGCTGCTTCTCCGCTGAGATGGCGGGGTAGCTTCGGGTGTAGCTTCGGTAGGTCGCGTGCTACGAACTGCCTCTCGTTCCTCTAGCGCTTGTACCCTTGCGTGCAGCGCCTGTAGTTGGGTCAAATCCTTTTTCTTCTTTCTCTCCCGGCGTTTGTAACCGCCTGCGTCGGGAAATCCGGCCTTCCACGAAAGGGAGCCTGGCGTGCCTCGTGTCCGTCCGGGGCGCTCAGGATTCCCGAGGGCCTCTATGAGCTCGTCGTTCTCTCTGTCCGAAACGAACGTCCCTTGCTGCGCCTTTTCGATATACTCTTAAAGCTTCTCGATGGGTGTGTTCAGCTGCTCGTTGGTCCAAACGCACTTCACTGTTACAGGGTCCCAATTTCCCCCAACCCCGAAGAACCAAGTCCTGCAACAGTCTGGCCAGCGTCGCGTCTCTGGTTCGATCCCTTTATCAATGAGGTCATTCTCAGCCTTGTCGCACAACGGCCGGGCTTTCAGGCAGCCACCTGACCCCGTGCGATGGTGATGCTTCTTCTTTGCAGCATTTTTCTTGTTTGTCGCTGACATCTTCGCTGCTCTCTCAGATTTCTTTTTGGTGACAAATTCGGGCCACCGATCTTTGATCTTCTCAACTCGGCCGATGAATTCTGGAGTCTTGTCTTGGTCGACAAACGATGATTTCAGCTCATTGTTCCACCTCCTGAATAGCTCAGCCATCTTCTTAAGAGCATAAGCCTTGATCATTGGCTTTTTAACTAGATTATCCGGATCCTCCTCTGGCGGGAAGGTGAAATTTTCCTGCTGCGCGATCCAAAGATCAACTTTCTGCCTATCGCTGACATAAGACACCTGAGAGTCTTTGTCCTTAGGCTTCAACCATTGCTCGATGCTGATCGGGATCATGTCCCTCACTAGAACCCCGCACTGAGCATTACATTTTTGCTTGGTCCGGAGGGGTTCAATCGGTTGGCCAGCGCGATCAATTTCGATGATCGTGTACCTTTCATCCGCGCGCAACTTTCTCTTCGGGCCTCATCTCGTTACCGAAGTGTTGCTCGATCCGGAGGGCTAGAAAAGAAGAAAAAGAAGAGAGTTAATATGTGTACATACCAAAAACAATTAATGCATCAATTAGCTATAGTCAGCACATGCTTAATTAATTAATATATATACCTGGCCGGACTCCGTTCGGTCACCGGAGCCTGTTTCTTCATCCTGTCCTTCCCCCTCCATTCGGTCACCGGAGCCGTCATCACGGTGTCCTTCGTCCTCCATTGTTTGATCATCGTCGTAGCCTGCTTCTTCATCCTGTCTTTCCAGACCATCGGTGCATGTGTCGTTGAGAAATAACGACAAGACGGCAACACTTCTGTGTGCGATTATCTCCCCCCAACACCGCTTCTTTTGCTTCGTCTTGGGGGTGCGGATCCATAGTTTCTGCAAATATTTACAACATGGCAATTATTATTCAAACATGACAGATGGATATATTAGTGGCAAATGTTGAACTAGCTAGCTAAGCACAATAAGGAATCATATTAGTGGCATGGCCTCGATGCTTCTCTAGGGTTTGGGGTGGCCTCGGCAACGCTTCAAGGGTTTGGGTAGGAGACCGACATCATTTTTTTCTAGGGTTTGGGTGTCCTCGAGAGTTTTGGTCGAGCGAGAGGGCCGGGGGGTGCTCCCGTGGTATAAGTTATCACGGTCGAGAGAGGGTATAAATATCGACCGTCCATCATGTCGAAGTTATCTGGGGAGAAGATCGAAGAAAAAAAGAAGAAGAAAGAGGAGAAGAAGATCGAAGAAAAAAAGAAGAAAAAAAAGACGAGAAGAAGAAAGGAATAGAGGAGAAGAAGAAAAAATAGAAAATTCCTTTCTTCTTCTCCTCTTCTTTTTCTTCTTTTTTCCTCTTCTTATTTATTTCTCCTCTTCTTCCTCTCCTCTTCTTCTCCTTTCTTCCTCTTCTTATTTTCGTTTTTCCTCTCCTTCTTTTTCTTCTTCTTCCTTTCCTAGCTAGATATATAAAACTTTTCTAAAAATGTAACTTTTGCATATATAAAACTTTTCCATGGATCATCATTTCTCATATATATCCATCTATAGCCACATACATATATAAATGGAAAAAGATGCTATGAACAAAAATACATATATACTTGGTAAATATTCTATGAACATCGTTTCTCATATATATCAATGCATACATCCATTGATCATCATTGCTCATATATCCATAGTCATATATAAAAACTTTATGTATATGAACAAAAAACTTTTTTGACATATTTAGCACATTCTAAATTTTTCTAACTCTTTTACAACCACAAAAATTACTCCAACTTCATGACAGTACCCACACTCCATTTCACCAAAAACCTTCTGATCCATAGTTCAAAATTTTCAAATTTCATTCAAATGAAATTTGAACCAGATTCAAATTCCTTGCTGAAAACCTATTCTAAACCAATCCAAAAATTCTAAAATTTTGCCATCACCTTTGTCTTGCATCAGTACCTCACCACAAAAAATATCATAAATTCTAAAAATGCCCAAAGCCATCTAACATTTGATTAAACACCCTCTATATGCACTGTTCATATCTGTAAAAAAAATCAGAAATTTCCGAAAATTGGACGGCGTGTTGCTACTGCTCCACTCCTTCTCCTCTCCTCTCCTTCTCGTCTCCTTCTGCTCTTCAATGCGTCGGGGCCGGCGGCGACCATGGAGCAGGGGCAGAGAGCAAGGGGCGCTCGGGCGCAAGAGTAGCGCTCGATCGGGACCATGGGAAGGGGGGGGGGCTCACTTCGAGGGGGCGGCGATGGTGACGGGGACGGAGGTCTCGGGGTGGCACGCGGTGACGGGGACGGCGGTCTCGGGACGGCACGCGGCGACAGGGACGAGGAGGGGTGGGCTTGGGGAGGCACGCAGCGACGGGGACGACGAGGACGGCGGGCTCGGGGATGCCGGCGACGAGGACGGCGTGGGCTCGGGGAGGCGACGGCGTTGGCGGCGGCGGCGTAGACGGCGAGGTGGAGCAGCCTGACGGCGTCGTCGGCGGGGGAGGGGGGACTGGCGATGAAAACTGAAATTTTTCACAAGTGTTTGTTATATAGTCCAAGCATTAGTCCCGGTTGGTGCCACCAACCGGGACCAAAGGTCTCTTTTCAGCAGCCCAAAGGGCTGGAAGCGGCGGCCTTTGGTCCCGGTTGGTGGCACCAACCGGGACTAAAGGGGGGGGCATTGGTACCGGTTGGTGCCACGAACCGGTAACAATGCACACCTTTAGTCTCAGTTGGTGCTACCAACCGGGACCAAAGGCCTTGTGCTGCTGCGCCCGCGTCGAATGTTTAGTCCCACCTCGCTAGTTGAGAGGGGCGCGCAGTGGTTTATAAGCCCCACTGCCGCACCCCTCTCGAGCTCCTCTCCTTTGCAGGCTTACAGGCCTAATTCACTCTGCTATGCCAATTGGGCCTACTGGGCCTTCTGCGGGCCTGAATCCTGGCCCTTTGATGGGTTTCTAGTCGTATGCATGCCGTGGTGGCCCAGTAGGTGGCAATTTTTTTATGTTTTCCCAATTTTTATGTTTTCTTTTTTGCTTTTTTTGTTTTGTTTCTACTTACAACAAAATACTTATTTATTTTATTTTATTTTGTTTCTAACTACTTATTTATTTTATTTTATGATAATTCTTTTTGCTATTAAAGTTTCTAACAAAAAAAGTTCTTTATGAAATTTCTATTTGCTTTAAATGATTTTGAACAGAAAATACTTTGATAATTTTAGTTGCATGAATTTTATATAATTTTAGTAGAGGTTGCTTATAATGTTTTGAACAGAAAATACTTTGACAATTTTAGTTTCATAAATTTTTTTTATGTTATTAAAGTTTATTTTATTTTGTTTCTACTTATATATTTTATTACAGTTTATATTATTTTGTTTCTAATTACTTATTTATTTTATTTTATGATTATTCTTTTTGATATTAAAGTTTGTAACAAAGAAGTTGTTTATGAAAATTCATTTTGCTTTTAATGATTTTGAATAGAAAATACTTTGATAATTCATCATTTCACCCACATAGCATGTGCAAGAAAGTAGAGAGGCTTACGGCAAAAACTGGATGCACTTCGTGTACAAAACGGACAATTTCTTTCGAAATATCAGGGTTTCATACGGAAACTCGTGTGTTACAAAGGGATTTCATTTTTTTGAACTTATTTGAACTCCATAGTTTTTCTGTGTTCAAAATGCACCATTCAAAGCCACATCATCAATTTTCAACCCTTTCTGACTTCATTTGTTATTTATCATGCATTTACTGATTTTTTTCAGCTATAAGACCCTGAAATTGAAAAGCACTACACATGAACTCTGAAAAGGTTAAAAGTTGGCATGGTATCATCATTTCACCCACATAGCATGTGCAAGAAGGTAGAGAGGCTTACGGCAAAAACTGGATGCACTTCGTGTACAAAACGGACAATTTCTTTCGAAGTATCAGGGTTTCATACGGAAACTCGTCTGTTACAAAAGGATTTCGTTTTTTTGAACTTATTTGAACTCCATAGTTTTTCTGTGTTCAAAATGCACCATTCAAAGACACATCATCAATTTTCAACCCTTTCTGACTTCATTTGTTATTTTTCATGCATTTACTGATTTTTTCCAGCTATAAGACCCTGAAATTGAAAAGCACTACAAATAAACTCTGAAAAGGTTGAAAGTTGGCATGGTATCATCATTTCACCCACATAGCATGTGCAAGAAAGTAGAGAGGCTTACAGCAAAACTGGATGCACTTCGTGTACAAAACGGACAATCTCTTTCGAAGTATCAGAGTTTCATACGGAAACTCGTCTGTTATTTATCATGCATTTACTGATTTTTTCCAGCTATAAGACCCTGAAATTGAAAAGCACTACAAATGAACATGGATAGATAAGTGACCAAATTAATAGTAGTTCATCATCACATTAAAACCAAAGTACATACATAGTTTAAATTGAACAACATATAGCTCTCCAGAGCATCTAGTTAAACCATACATTGAAACTATGTAAAACCTTTCAATGAAAAAACAAATGCGATCATAATCACAACTAAGGTAACAATTGATCCAACGGCATAATGGTACCAAGCCTCGGTATGAATAGCATATTTTCTAATCTTTCTAATCTTCAACCGCATTGCATCCATCTTGATCTTATGATCATCGACGACATCCGCAACATGCAACTCCAATATCATCTTCTCCTCCTCAATTTTTTTTATTTTTTCCTTCAAGTAATTGTTTTCTTCTTCAACAATAGGGTCGGTTGGAATTTCTGGTTCAACCACCTCCTACATAAATAAAATCTATGTCACGTTGGTCGGCATAATTGTCATAAACAATAAATGAACCAAATACTTATAAAAAGATAATATATACCACATCCGAATCATAGACATGACGAGGGCCGACGGGGGCGGATACCAGAACCATCGCACTATATAATAACAAGGAATAATAAAAGTAAGAAAATTAGACAAGTATCTATCTGAAGTAAGAATTTTTTTTCTTTCAAAAAGAAGATAAGAACAAAAGGCTCACCACGGTGGTGCCGACGACGAGATCGGCGTGGGCGATCGACCGCTGTGAAGACGAGGACGGGGCGTGACGGACCGCTAAACCTATACAAATCTCGGAAAAAATGGAGCTCGGAGATCGAGTTTCGAGAGGAGAAAGATTAACTAGTGTGGCTCAGGCATTTCATCGAACACCTCACATGCATAAGAGGTGAGCTAGAGCACCCAAATGCCCTTCCTCGCCGGCCAGCAAAAAACAGAGCACTATGGAGTGCTCTGCTCGCGGGCGATGGGGTATATATAGGCAACTCATTTGTCCCGGTTCGTGGGTGGAACCGGGACTAAAGGCCCTCCTTCTGTCCCGGTTCCTGCCACGAACCGGGACCAATGGTTGTGGGCCAGAAGCGAGGCCCATTGGTCGCGGTTCGTGCCAAGAACCGGGACAAATGGGCCAAGACGAACCGGGACCAATGGCCACGAGGCCCCGGTCGCCCCCCTGGGCTCACGAACCGGGACAAATGCCTCCATTGGTCCCGGTTCGTGGCATAACCGGGACTAATGGGCTGGCCAGGCCCGAACGAAATCCCCTTTTTCTACTAGTGTCCCTATGTCATCGGTATGTTACTTGCCCGAGATTCGATCGTCGGTATCTCAATACCGAGTTCAATCTCGTTACCGGCAAGTCTCTTTACTCGTGCCGTAATACATCATCCCGCAACTAACTCATTAGTTACAATGCTTGCAAGGCTTATAGTGATGTGCATTACCGAGAGGGCCCAGAGATACCTCTCTGACAGTCGGAGTGACAAATCCTAATCTCGAAATACGCCAACTCAACAAGTACCTTCGGAGACACCTGTAAAGCACCTTTATAATCACCCAGTTACGTTGTGACGTTTGGTAGCACACAAAGTGTTCCTCCGGTAAACGGGAGTTGCATAATCTCATAGTCATAGGAACATGTATAAGTCATGAAGAAAGCAATAGCAACATACTAAACGATCAAGTGCTAAGCTAACGGAATGGGTCAAGTCAATCACATCATTCTCCTAATGATGTAATCTCGTTAATCAAATGACAACTCATGTCCATGGCTAGGAAACTCAACCATCTTCGATTAACGAGCTAGTCAAGTAGAGGCATACTAGTGACATTATATTTGTCTATGTATTCACACATGTATTATGTTTCCGGTTAATACAATTCTAGCATGAATAATAAACATTTATCATGAAATAAGGAAATAAATAATAATTTTATTATTGCCTCTAGGGCATATTTCCTTCAAGTAGTTGGGCATCTGTTTCAACCATGACATTGGTCATCTCCCATTTGTATGGTCATCCCTCATTGGACACCATTGGGCGCCTGATCGAAACTCTCCTTGGGATATGTTGCAAGGATGGTGTACTTATAGAACTAGAGGATACCTCACACGTTGCTGCATGAATTGGTTGATGAAAATTTAGGTTAATAACATGAGAACCAAAATGAAAATCCAGGTGACTTATTTTATTTGATTATTAGGGTATTGTAGGATTAAATAGGTATTAAACTTGATTGTGTAACTATAAGTGACAAGTATAAGTTATAACTGTAAGCATATTGCAGAAAAATGCACACTAGCTCAACAGAACTCCACAAATCCAGCTTCTCTTTGTGGCTTCTAGTTCCAGATCTTTGTGGCTTCTAGTTCCAGATAGCGATCTCAGATCCATTCGGCTGCATCGGCAACGTCTACCGTGCTGGGGCAGCCCAGCTGGGAGGGTTGTGGCCTATTCAAAGCAAATTGGGCCAGCTGGAGGCGGCCCAATTCAGGCCAACCAGTGCATCGATTCGTTATGTTTGGCGGTGGCAAGTTGCTGTAAATTGGACGAACTCCGGATTTTCCAATCGATTGAGCTGGGCTGACTGAGCTCCTGATTTTTACATTCCAGCTTCGTGGAGCCTAAGTGTTCGGATCAAAATTGTCTGTGGAGTTTGTCGAGTTAGAGGTTGGAGGGGATCTGGAACGCCCTGTGTTAACGGATGAACATGACACGGCTTTACGGTATTTCTTTTGCTAAGTCAGATCTGTGTCCCTGGTACAAACTAATTTCTGAAATTTGTGCTCATTGCGTGCTTGCAATGGTGTGTCTTTTTCAATCCTACACATGATTTTTGTTACGGAACCATGCAGTAGGAAGTGAGCAATGTATAGAAAAGAAAAGACACAGAATGCCCCGGCTTATATGAAGAAAACTAAGCAAAAACCCAATCATATATGACTGAAAGCCATGCTATGACAGAAAGCTTGATTTATGAACAGTTAACCGGTTCCCGAGACACTGTTTTTAATGTAAAGCGTCTCTTACAGTTCTTTTAACAAAATAAACTTTCCTTCAAAATTAAGTTAAGTGTGGTCCACGAGAAGATTTCGATGTTTTCTTATATTAAAAATCATCTGTAATAGAAATTGCTAAAATTTCTATAATACAAAATTCTCAATATATTAGTCAAAGGAATAAACTAAACTCAGAACTCTTCGCAGATGCTTAGTGAATCACTGAATCACACCCTAGGCACGTCCTACGGCAAAAACCCGAACCTCCGGTTGGCGCCACCGTTAACATTGGTAGGCATCATAGGGTCGGCGCCTACGAAAGTCCAGTCGTCCACGCTGCTGCTGCTGTAGTCTGATTCTGCACGACGCTGCTCCTCTGAATCCGATACATCGGAGTGCTTCTCGGTGGCCGAGTCTTCTTCCTCTTCATGTTCGGAAACAGCGATGTCACTCGAATTCTCTGCACCAATGTCGTCAGAACCTTCGGCATCTCCGGCAACATCCCCAGCCAGATCAGCAACCTCCTGAGTATCGTCGTCAGAACCTTCCGTTTCTCCGGCGACTTCCCCGGCTAGGCCAGCACCCTCAAGATTGCTGTCGTCGTCCCCCGAGGCACCCTCATCCGACAAGTAAATCGCCCTGTCCAGCAAGAACACCGCCTTGGCACCGAGAGACACGAACAACAGCGCACCCAGGTAAAAGTCGAGCACGACGTAGGTGGCAACGACCTTGGCGACGTCTATTGCCAACACCGTCATGGCGGCGTTGTGCCACTTGTTCACGTTCACGTGCGCTCCGTCGGCGTCCTCGCCTTCGTCCGTCGTCAGGTAAGCCTTCCGGGCAGACGCAAGGGCGGCGACGTTGTAGATGGCCAGGGACGCGAGCACAAACGGCCGCTTCCCCAGCATGAGGCCGAGGAAGCAGGCGTCGATGCAGTGCATCATGATGATGACGAACCAGAGGCACTCCCACGCGTCCCGCAT
Organism: Triticum aestivum; assembly: GCF_018294505.1. NCBI lineage: Eukaryota > Viridiplantae > Streptophyta > Magnoliopsida > Poales > Poaceae > Triticum > Triticum aestivum. The sequence goes on along the minus strand of NC_057799.1, from coordinate 485,971,040 downwards.
GTCCTTCTCCGTGATTGCTCCACCCGCGGCATTGCCGGCTCGCCGTCTTGGATTGGCCGTGTTGCTGCCGCCGCCCCTGGTATCGATGACGTACGAGTCCCACAGGTAAACCCTCTCGGCCTCCATGAGCGCAAAGCCGCAGAGCGCGGCGAAGCATGGGAAGCACATCGCGAACGACGTGATGCCGTTGCAGATGCCGTTGATGGTGAACACTAGCGTGCAGTACGCGACGATCGCCGAGATCCATGCGACGAGCACCGTGGTGCCACGACTGGTGCGGGAGTTCGCCGCCGCCGCCACCGCCTCCGCCTCCTCTCTCGGCGGCGGTCTGAACCCCTTCACGCCCCTCCACCTCAGGACCGACGGCGCTCGGCTTTTCGCTTCGTTGAGCGCAGCGGTGATCAGGACGGTCGCCAGAAGATTGGTTACTCCGGCGGCCAGACGGAGCCAAAGGAACGCCGCGACCGCCGCCTCCATCAGGCTGCTCAGCTGCGCCCTCGCCTTCCTCTCCAGGCCATCGATCGCCTCCGCGGCAAACGCGTGGGCGCGGCGCGCTTGCTCCTCGGCGCAGGCGTAGATGGGCGCGATCAAGGGGTCATCTCTGAAGAAGGCGCGGGCGTTGCGCAGGTCTTCCTGCACGACGGCGTCCACCAGGCCGAAGAAGCCGTCGACGAGCTCCGGCGACAGGACGCGCACGAGGTAGACGAGGGAGAGCGCGAAGGAGGCGTGGAACGCGAGGCCCGTGGGCACGCACGCCGACACGCCGACGCAGAGACCCGACGAGACGAGGAGCGACACCGGGACCGTCATGGTGCGGCGCGATGCGATGCGATCGATCACGGCAAGTCGGCAAGATGGCGATCGATCGTCGTTGCGTACGGGTGTTACGGTGAAAAAAGGAAGGGGTTTTGCGTGGATTATATGGGACGGAGGGTTCTGTGAGTTGGTATCCAACTCTCCGATGTATCGGGATTCGGGAAACGACATGATATAATCTTACTGGACGAACCGCTGAATTCTTCTTCCACAAGGAAAACGTAATTGGCTAACCGTGTGACTCCTCTTCGATTGCGATTTGCCTCGATCTAAATCCGTACGCGACCACACGTAGCTATGTCGCTCGGGCGAGCGGCTCCTGTCTCGTTGGTTAAATTATCACACATCACCACAGTTGGGGGTGCTTCTTTAAAAATGCTACATCCACAGAGAGCTTGTTACCGATCATATTTACATCCGAAAAATGGAAAAACACATAAAACAAACAATGATAGAAAATTGCACACAATACGCATGAAAATTGCAGCTTTTCATAATATGCAAAAATAACCATATAGACAATGGTACGAATTGTACACACATTGCACAAAAATTGGTATGGGGGCTATTATTTGATAGGCGCCTAGTTTTTTTGGGCATTTAGACAAATCGTCTCCACCAACCGATCAAGATCCAAAGGCCCATCCTTCTTCTTCTTCTTTCTCTAGCCTTCTTTCCCCTATACTAACACTACCCCCCCCCCCCCCCCCCCTCTTTAAAAAAGAAAGAAGTTTTCTAGAGAAGAATGAATTAGTGACATTGGTATTACCCTTTAAGAAAAAAAGAAAATAAGAAACTAAAAACAGTGAAAAAATGCACAAAATATACACAAAATTTGTGCTATTTTATAATATGCAAGGATAAGCATATAATGGTGGATTTTATTGGGAAAAAAGTTTTCTAAAAAGGAATAAATTAGTGGCATTGGTATTACCCTTAAAGTAGGAACAAAAAATAAAATCAAAATAATCAGCATAACGAAGTTTTCTAAGAAAGAATGAATTAGTGTCATTGCTATTACCCTTTAACAAGAAAGAAAATAAAACAAAATCAAAATAGTGAAGTTCACTAAGTAAGAATGAACTAGTGGTGTTGGAATTACCCTTTCAGTATTTTTCTAAAACAACAAATCAAACAATGACAAAATTTACACACAGTATACACAAAATATGCACTTTTCTGTAATGTGCAAGAATAAGCATACAAGAGCGGAATTTTTACAAAAAAGAATTTCGCAAGAAGTGATGAATCAGTACCATAGATATTACATTAAAGAAGAAATAAAAGAAAATAACAACTAAAATAAAATCAAAATAAAAAATTATAAGAAAAAATAAATTAGTGGCATTGGTATTACCCTTTTAGATGAAAGAAAATGAAATAAAAAATGAAGCACAATAAAAATAGTGAGGTTCTCTAAGAAATAATGAATTTTACTAAGATGGAATGAATTAATTACATACACATTACCCTTAAAGAAGAAAGTAAATTTAACAAAAAGCAAAAGAAAATAGAAATAATGAAGTTTTCTAAAAATCATAATTAATCACATTGATATTACACTTTAGGAAGAAAGAAAATAAAAAAACAAATAATGATAAAATTGCACACAATTTACACATAAATTACAATTTTTTTAATAGGCAAGAATAAGTATATAATAGTGAAATATTGGCAATAAAAGAAAATTCATAAGAAAGAATGAATTAGTGGCACTTGTGTTACAATTAAATGAGAAGTAGAATAAAACTCAAACTAAATGAAAAATAAAACAATGAAGTTTTTCCAAGAAAGAATGAGTTTGAAGCCTTAGTAATACCCTTTAGGAAGAAAGAAACTAAAATAAAAACTAAATCAAAATCAAAATAATGAAGTTTCTAAAGAAAGAATGAATTAGTTACATTGGTATTACACATTAAGAAGAAAGGAAATACAAAATAAAAAATGAGAAATTTGCACACAATTTACACAGAAATTGCACTTTTTTAATAATATGCAAGAATAGGTATATAATAGTAGAATTCTCACAAAAAAGAAAGTTTTCTAAGAAGGAATGAATTAGTGACTTTGGTATTACCATTAAAAAAACAAAATGAAACAAATACTAAATCAAAAACAAAATACTGAAGTTTTGTAAGAAAAAAATGAATTAGTGGTTTGGTATTACTCTTCAGAAAAAATATGGAATAACTACTAAAGCAAAATCAAAATAATGAAGATTTCTAAGTAAGAATGAATTAGTTGCATTGATATTACCCTTTAAGAAGAAATAAATTATAAAATAATCAAACAATAACAAAATTTACACACAATATATAAAAAATTGTGCTTTCAATAATATGCAAGAATATGCATATGGTAGTGGAATTTTCACAGAAAATACAATTATAATGAAACTTCACTATTTTAGTAGTATGTAAGAAATAAGCATATATTAGTGCATTTTTCAGATAATTACAATTTATACACATATTATAAATTACTATGTGTATATATTTTGTATTCACCCAATATTCAAAATATACCCATAAAAACCAACAAAAAAACTGAAGCAAAAGCGCACACAAACAGCCTAATAAGAATACACATAACAGCCTTCAACCCAACAAGAAATCGATTGACCCAAAGTTGGGGTCAGTCAAAAAACATCCAGCCCAATTCAGGACAACACACACAACAGGGAAAAAAACAACTAGCACGCATCTTGGAGCAGCAATCAACGGTCAAAAAATCGATTGACCCAAAAGCTAAAACTCAGTCAACTGACATGTAGCTAAAGTGATAGCAATATATAGCAAACTCCAATCTCAATATATACCAGTTTTATCATCATACATCTCAACACATATAACAAGCTCCAATCTCATATAGGTCCATATAAGCAACCTCATATGCAAATGATTATATACAATGTACATGTCCATGTCAAAAAGGCACATAACACGTGTATACAAGCAAACATCATATGAGTGACATAAGAGAAGTTCACAACAAATGAGGGTCCAGCAAAGCAATGAGCTCCACCGCTAACACGATAGCATGTATGTACTCCGTCGTCAGCGTCCTCGGTGCAAACCTAGAAGTTCATTAGCAGAATCATGAGTTTCCAAGTTCAAATGCAAATGAACGAGAAGCACAATCATGAGTTTGCAAGTTTATTAGAACAATCACGAGTTTCCAAGTTCTAATGCACAATCATGAATTTTCAAGTTCAAATGAAAATAAAAAAGAAGCACAATCATTAGTTTTACAAGTTCATTAGCACAAGAATGGATTTTCAAATTTAAATTGAAACCAGCGAGAAATCACAACATGAGTTCACAGGTTCATTAGCACAAGCATGAGTTTCCAAGTTCGAATGCAAATAAAAGAGAAGTCAAATCATGAGTTTGCAAATTTATTAGCATAACCATCGACAAATACCTAGAGTAGTCATTGTTGCATGAAGGTCGAAGCACCACGAGCCGTAGTAGGCATCACTTGGCTTGCTTGCCCAGGTGTAGATCCACCTACTGACACGTTGGATCCAGCCGATGGGGGGGGTCTGTAAATATGATAAGGTAAGCATATGTGATGGTAAGATGAATGGTTGAATAGTTGAAAGACTTATGAAGCCGAAAGTATGAAGAACGGGAAGAGGAGGAAGATTCTACGAAGCCGTGTCGCTCGTACCATGCATGATATGCAGATTATCTTTTAGCAAGTGAGGTTACATGATATAACATAGATGAGTGGAACCAAATATTTTGATTGGGTATTAAATGATATAGAAAGTGTGGCTAGAAAATACTTCCATACAAGAATCGAAGGCCACGAACCACGCCTGGAGGGCTTCCTACTGTCTAGCCATGAAATCCCGCTGATGAAGAATAACTTCCTACATTTATGTCATACTGGCATCCGCCTTCTGCCAGATTCTGGTTTCTTTATCCAAGCGAACCTATAGTACGCCATGGGAAGAAGATCATCATTGTTACAATGCAAAGAAGCCATCACGTGGAATATCAATGAAGTAGAACAAACATGAAATTGTTGAATCATTTGCAACGCGGGCTGTGGGCAACACTATATCAGGTTGTGATCTCGTCCTGCTAGCACGTAGCTGGGAGAGTTTTGGAATGTTCTCCTTAGGGATGGTACCACCGCCAATCCATAATTGGCCATTCTTAGAGCCTTCTCCCGCCAACGCCAGAACTTCAACATCGATCTCCTGTGAGGCCGGATTAGACTCGAGCATGCGCACCACCTTGAACTTCTTTCTGTATCCACCCACCCTAGACATGGCTCCTAGGTTTATCTACTCCCCCCTTCAATGAGCAGATTTCCTCCCCTTTGTCTTTTCTGCGAGACATAATAATGTGAAGGTATTGAGCTCCTCGCCTTTCTCACTTCTGCAATACAATGCAATAAGATTTCTAGTACAAGCATATTTCAAATGTAAATATTACATCCGAGATAACCAGATGTTCAACAAGTTTTTTGAATTCATTGATTCCAAATCAACGACACTCCAATCAGAATCGGCACAAGTCCTACCATGCACTGCTGTCCTTGGGATTCATCCAACAATTTATGAGCGTAAATGACCTAACCATGGTCCTCTAGTACAACACACAACGCGTCCGGACTATATAACATGATGATTATCAAGTTGCAACATTGAGTGAATCAATGAATTGACAAACATGTAGAACAATAAAATGAAAAACTTAATATCTCCATGGTTGACAAGCCTGATGGCAACATTCTCTCCACTTGTGCAGCCACTGTTGGGGAACATAGTAATTTCAAAAAAAGTCCTACGCACACACAAGATCATGGTGATGCATAGCAACGAGAGGGGAGAGTCTTGTCCACGTACCCTCGTAGACCGAAAGCGGAAGCGTTATGACAACGCGGTTGATGTAGTCGTACGTCTTCACGATCGACCGATCCTAGTACCGAAAGTATGGCACCTCCGTGATCTGCACACGTTCGGCTCGGTGACGTCCCATGAACTCATGATCCAGCAGAGTGTCGAGGGAGAGCTTCGTCAGCACGATGGCATGATGCCGGTGATGATGAAGCTACCAGCGCAGGGCTTCGCCTAAGCACTGCAACGATATGACCGAGGTGGATTATGGTGGAGGGGGCACCGCACACGGCTAAGAGATCAATGATCAACTTGTGTATCCATGGGGTGCCCCCTTCCCCTGTATATAAAGGAGTGGAGGAGGGGGAGAGGGCCGGCCTCCTAGGCGCGCCCAAGGGGGGAGTCCTACTCCCGGTGGGAGTAGGATTCCCCCTTTCCCTTGTTGGAGTAGGAGAGAAGGAAGGGGGAGAGAGAGGGAAGGAAAGGGGGGCGGCTATCGGTGTCAAAACCGGTGGATCTCGGGTAGGGGGTCCCGAACTGTGCGTCTAAGGTCGATGGTAACAGGAGACAGGGGACACGATGTTTACCCAGGTTCGGGCCCTCTCTATGGAGGTAATACCCTACTTCCTGCTTGATTGATCTTGATGAATATGAGTATTACAAGAGTTGGTCTACCACGAGATCGTAATGGCTAAACCCTAGAAGTCTAGCCTGTATGATTATGATCCTCCGTTTGGACTAAACCCTCCGGTTTATATAGACACCGGAGGAGACTAGGGTTGCACAAAGTCGGTCATTGAAAAATGAATCTTCATATCCGAACGCCAAGCTTGCCTTCCACGCCAAGGAGAGTCCCATCCGGACACAGGTGAGAGTCTTCGGTCTTGTATCTTCACAGCCCATCAGTCCGGCACATATCAAATAGGACGGACGCCCGAGGACCCCTTAGTCCAGGACTCCCTCAGTAGCCCCAGAACCAGGCTTCAATGACGAGGTGTCCGGCGCGCAGATTGTCTTCGGCATTACAAGGCGGGTTCCTCTTCCGAATACTCCAAAACAGCCTTCGAACACAAAGAACGTGTCCGACTCTACAAAACAAGTACCACACACAACCACAGAGAGTATAATATTTCACGAGTCCAATCTACTGACAACTTTTTGTAGCATGACACCACATCACCACCCGGTCATTATTTTGAACTGTTTTTCGGCCTGCCGCTTCATATTTCGAGATGCGGTTTTACTGGCACGTCTTGTCAAAGCAGAGATCGTGTCCCCTTATTGTGGGATTCTCATCAATACGGGCGTGGGTATTCCAACCGTGCCATCTGCGCGGCCCTTGGGAATCAAGCAAGTTGTAAGGCGAGTGGGGAGGCGCTTGATATTCGCTGCCTTTATAAGGAGATAAGGATTCACCCCCTTTCACCAACGCCTTCTCTCTCTCTGCCCACCCATTCTCGAGCTCCAGCGCCCAAGCCCTCATCTCTTCCGCCTCAAGAAAGCACTCCGATCATATCCAGATCCGGAGCGCAGGGCAAGTGGATGGTCTCTTCCGTCAAAGAGAAGGACATTACCAAGCTCCGGGAGGCCGGATATTTGGCCAAGGAAGTCGCCCACCGGCTTCCGACCAAGGGGCAGACCGTCCCTACCCCGGAGCCCCATGAGTGGGTAGTGTTCATCCCCCACTTCGTCCGCGGGCTGGGATTTCCATTCCACCCATTCGTCCACGGACTCATGTTCTACTACGGGCTGGATTTCTACGATCTGGCCCCCAACTCCTTCCTCAACATCTCGGCATTTATTGTCGTGTGCGAGGCCTTCCTCCGCATCACACCCCACTTCGGATTGTGGCTGAAGATCTTCAATGTGAAGCCGAAGGTGGTGGACGGCCAACATGCGGAGTGCGGAGGCGCCATGGTGAGCAAGATGCCCAACGTCAAATGGCCCAAAGGTACTTTCATGGAGACCGTTGAAGGGTGGCAACAACAATGGTTCTACATCACAGAGCCCCACGACACCACTTGGGCCGCGGCTCCCGAGTTCAGGTCAGGGGCCCCAATGCGGCTCACCTCCTGGTTAGAGAAGGGCCTGGACTGGGCCTCGTCGGACGAGCTGACAGCGCTGCAGATGCGCATCAAGAGCATGGTCGACAAGAACATCAAGCTTGTCAATGTGATCCAAGTGATGCTCTTTTGCCGGATCCTACTGCTACCTCTTGAGCATGCGTTGGTTTTTCCTTGAAGAGGAAAGGGTGATGCTGCAAAGTAGCGTAAGTATTTCCCTCAGTTTTTGAGAACCAAGGTATCAATCCAGTAGGAGACTACACGCAAATCCCTCGTACCTGCACAAACAAATAAGAACCTTGCAACTAACGGGATAAAGGGGTTGTCAATCCCTTCACGACCACGTGCAAAAGTGAGATCTGATAGAGATAATAAGATAAATATTTTTGGTATTTTTGTTGTATACATTGAAAAGTAAAGATTGCAAAATAAACGGCGCTAGAAATAGCTAGTTGACGGGAGATTAATATGATGGAAAATAGACCCGGGGGCCATAGGTTTCACTAGTGGCGTCTCTCAAGATAGCATAAGTATTACGGTGGGTGAAGAAATTACTATCGAGCAATTGATAGAAAAGTGCATAGTTATGAGAATATCTAGGCATAATCATGTATATAGGCATCACGTCCGCAACAAGTAGACCGAAACGATTCTGCATCTACTACTATTATTCCACACACCGACCGCTATCTAGCATGCATCTAGAGTATTAAGTTCATAAGAACAGAGTAACGCATTATGCAAGATGACATGATGTAGAGGGATAAACTCAATCAATATGATATAAACCCCATCTTTTTATCCTCAATGGCAACAATACAATACGTGTCGTTTCCCTTTCTGTCACTGGGATCGAGCAACGCAAGATTGAACCCAAAGCTAAGCACTTCTCCCATTGCAAGAAAGATCAATCTAGTAGGCCAAACCAAACTGATAATTCGAAGAGACTTGCAAAGATATTAAATCATACATAAAAGAATTCAGAGGAGATTCAAATATTGTTCATAGAGAATCTTGACCATAAACCCACAATTCATCGGATCTCGATAAACACACCGCAAAAAGAATTACATCGAATAGATCTCCAAGAAGATCGAGGAGAACTTTGTATTGAGATCCAAAGAGAGAGAAGAAGCCATCTAGCTAATAACTATGGACCCGAAGGTCTGTGGTAAACTACTCACACATCATCGGAGAGGCCATGGTGTTGATGTAGAAGCCCTCCGTGATTGATTCCCCCTCCGGCGGGGCGCCGGAAAAGGCCCCAAGATGGGATCTCATGGGTACAGAAGGTTGCGGCGGTGGAAATAGGGTTTTGTGGTGATCCTGGATGTTTTCGGGGTATACGGATATATATAGGAGGAATAAGTAGGTCGGCGGAGCTGCGAGGGGCCCACGAGGGTGGGGGCGCGCCCAGGGGGCAGGCGCGCCTCCCTGCCTCGTGGCCTCCTTGCTTCTTTCTTGACGTCCACTCCAAGTCCCCTGGATCATGTTTGTTCCAAAAATAACTCTCTAGAAGGTTTCATTCCGTTTGGACTCCGTTTGATATTCCTTTTCTGCGAAACACTGAAATAGGCAAAAAAAACAGCAATTTGCACTGGGCCTTCGGTTAATAGGTTAGTCCCAAAAATAATATAAAAGTGCTTAGTAAAGCCCATTAAACATCCAAAACAGATAATATAATAGCATGGAGCAATCAAAAATTATAGATACATTGGAGACGTATCACCTACCATGCCAAAGCCGGACCTGCAATTTGTGGGAGTTCGATCCGGCCAAGCACCAGACCCTGCAACACTTCTTCGGCGTTACACACGAAGGTATTTGGAAGGTGCTCTTCAAGGCCAACGAGACGTGGCCGAAGGAGACCGAAGACCGTGGGTACAACCTGACCCACCCTGCCAGTCCGGTAAGTTTTTCATGTTTTCCAGGTGTATCCTTCACTTATATACTCAAGGAGAATGTCTGAGCTTCCCCATCTTACTTTTGCGGGGGTGGACAAAGAAGGTGGAGCTGGTTAAGGGTCCGGCTCCACAGCCCGAAGACCCAGCAATTCCACTTCTGACGAAGATGCTGGTTCCGGCACCCTACCAGGCGCCGGAGAAGAAGGTTAAGGGGACCAGAGGTGGCCTCCGCCACAAGGGCACTTCGGACGTGACGTCCGAAGACGCCGAGACCCATTCCCCACCCGCCATCGTGACGAGGAGAAGGAGGAAGAAAGCAACTCCCCCCTGAGGGGGGAAGGAAGAAAAGGGCGGCCTCCACGCGTCTGGAGGCCGAAGCGTCCAAGAGGGGGAGAGCCTCCATTGTGGACGACACCGCACCGGATACCGGCAGCAGCTCGGAGTGGCACCCCAGGGATAAGCCCCCGGCCGAATCGTAAGTATTCGAAGGCACTGGCGCACTTATATGTCCGACTCCTTTACCTCATGATCCTAATGTGTTGAATCATGCACTGCAGTCCGGCCCATGACAGCTCACAGCGACCTGATCGGGGGGTTCTCTGGATTCAAATGCTATGGACAGCGGGTCACTGCCGACGGCCACCTCTCCCAAGGCCACGGACGATGCGGGGGCGGTGTTCCGAAGGACCTTCACAGGCTTGGGGGAGACGCGGGAGGCCGTCAGGGTGGCGCCAGAGGGTAACACCTCGACCGCCGGGCATACGAGGGAGGAAATCCCCCCGGAGATTGGCGATGGGGGCCATATCCAATTCGGCCTCCAGCCGAATACTGTTCCAGAGACCCATACGGCTCCGGAATCAGGCAGGCAGCCTACTCCGAAAGAAGGAAGTGCACCTATCCCACCCGGTGACCTCTGTCCATCCAGAGGCACCGGATACTTTAATGGAAGCACTGTGAGGTGCTTCTATCGTGGAAGAACACCGCATCCTCATGGGTACGGTGATTGAGAGGGTCCGGTCCGCTAAGAGCGGACTGACCGAAGCCTGCACCAACCTTCTAACAGGCTTTGAGGTAAGTGATGCAATTATGTAAAAAGAAAGCAACGGTATAGACAGTAGCCCCTGAGACTCTGTCCGGTGTTCGGAAAGAAAAGACGGACAGAGGATCAAACAATTTTCGGAGGAGACTAACCATACATGTCTATGTGAATGAGCAGGCGTCATTGCTGGCTGCGACCTCTCATGCTGCCGAAGTCTCCGGACTGAGGCAGAGTTTGGAGCGGGCCGAGGAAGAGCTCGGCCGAGTGAAAAACAACTGGAGGATAAGCAAGGTATGTAATGGCCTTCTGTATTGCAGAAAGGGTGAATGATTTGTGCTTGACCAGAGTGCCATGATGTTTGTGTTGGGGAACTTAGTAATTTCAAAAATTTCCTACGCACACACAAGATCATGGTGATGCATAGCAACGAGAGGGGAGAATATGTTGATACGTCTCCAACGTATCTATAATTTTTGATTGCTCCATGCTACATTATCTACTGTTTTGGACATTATTGGGCTTTATTATTCACTTTTATATTATTTTTGGGACTAACCTATTAACCGGAGGCCCAACCTAGAATTGTTGTTTTTTGCCTATTTCAGAGTTTCGTAGAAAAGGAATATCAAACGGAGTCCAAACGGAATGAAACCTTCGGGAACGTGATTTTTAGGAAGATTATGATCCAGGAGACTTGGACCCTACGTCAAGAAACAAAGGAGGAGGCCACGAGTTAGGGGGGCGCGCCCACCCCCCCAGGGCGCGCCCTCCACCCTCGTGGGCTCCCTGTTGCTCCACCGACGTACTCCTTCCTCCTATATATACCTACGTACCCCCAAACGATCAGATACGGAGCCAAAAACCTAATTCCACCGCCGCAACCTTCTGTACCCACGAGATCCCATCTTGGGGCCTGTTCCAGAGCTCCGCCGGAGAGGGCTTCTACATTAACACCATAGCCTCTCCAATGAAGTGTGAGTAGTTTACTTCAGACCTTCGGGTCCATAGTTAGTAGCTAGATGGCTTCTTCTCTCTTTTTGGATCTCAATACAATGTTCTCCCCCTCTCTCGTGGAGATCTATTCGATGTAATCTTATTTTTGCGGTGTGTTTGTTGAGACCAATGAATTGTGGGTTTATGATCAAGATTATCTATGAACAATATTTGAATCTTCTCTGAATTCTTTTATGTATGATTGGTTATCTTTGCAAGTCTCTTCGAATTATCAGTTTGGTTTGGCCTACTAGATTGATCTTTCTTGCAATGGGAGAAGTGCTTAGCTTTGGGTTCAATCTTGCGGTGTCCTTTCCCAGTGACAGTAGGGGCAGCAAGGCACATATTGTATTGTTGCCATCGAGGATAACAAGATGGTTTTTTTATCATATTGCATGAATTTATCCCTCTACATCATGTCATCTTGCTTAAGGCGTTACTCTGTTTTCATGAACTAAATACTCTAGATGCATGCTGGATAGCGGTCGATGAGTGGAGTAATAGTAGTAGATGCAGGCAGGAGTCGGTCTACTTGTGTCGGACGTGATGCCTATATACATGATCATACCTAGATATTCTCATAACTATGCTCAATTCTGTCAATTGCTCAACAGTAATTCGTTCACCACCGTAAAATACTTATGCTCTTGAGAGAAGCCACTAGTGAAACCTATGGCCCCCGGGTCTATCTTCATCATATTAATCTTCCAATACTTATTTATTTCCTTTGCTTTTATTTTACTTTGCATCTTTATCACAAAAATACCAAAAATATTATCCTATCATATCTATCAGATCTCACTCTCGTAAGTGACCGTGAAGGGATTGACAACCCCTTATCGCGTTGGTTGCGAGGATTTATTTGTTTTGTGTAGGTGCGAGGGACTCGCGCGTAGCCTCCTACTGGAATGATACCTTGGTTCTCAAAAACTGAGGGAAATACTTACGCTACTTTGCTGCATCACCCTTTCCTCTTCAAGGGAAAACCAACGCAGTGCTCAAGAGGTAGCAAGAAGGATTTATGACGCAGTTGCCGGGGAGGCTACGCAAAACACAACATAACAAGTACCCATCACAAATCCCTTATCTCCCGCATTACATTATTTGCCATTTGCCTCTCGTTTTCCTCTCCCCCACTTCACCCTTGCCGTTATTCGCCTCTCTTTTCCGTCTGCCTCTTTTTCGCTTGCTTTTTGTTTACTCTTGTGTTGGATTTCTTGTTTGTCACGATGGCTCAAGATAATACCAAATTGTGTGACTTTACCAATACCAACAATAATGATTTCCTTAGCACTCCGATTTCTCCTCTTATCAATATTGAATCTTGTGAAATCAATGCTGCTTTGTTGAATCTTGTTATGAAAGATCAATTCGCCGGCCTTCCTAGCGAAGATGCCGCTACTCATCTAAATAGCTTCGTTGATTTGTGTGATATGCAAAAGAAGAAAGATGTTGATAATGATATTGTTAAATTGAAGCTATTTCCTTTTTCTCTTAGAGATCGTGCTAAAGCTTGGTTTTCGTCTTTGCCTAAAAATAGTATTGATTCTTGGAACAGGTGCAAAGATGCTTTTATCTCTAAGTATTTTCCTCCCGCTAAGATATCTCTCTTAGAAACGATATTATGAATTTTAAGCAACTTGATCATGAACATGTTGCACAAGCTTGGGAGAGGATGAAATTAATTATACGTAATTGCCCTACTCATGGTTTGAATTTGTGGATGATTATACAAAAATTTTTATGCCGGATTGAATTTTGCTTCTAGATATCTTTTAGATTCGGCCGCGGGAGGCACTTTTATGGAAATCACTTTAGGAGAAGCTACTAAACTCCTAGATAATATTATGGTTAATTATTCTCAATGTCACACTGAAAGATCTACTAATAAAAAAGTGCATGCGATAGAAGAAATTAATGTTTTGAGTGGAAAGATGGATGAACTTATGAAATTATTTGCTAGTAAGAGTGTTTCTTCCGATCCTAATGATATGCCTTTGTCTACTTTGATTGAGAATAATAATGAATCTATGGATGTGAATTTTGTTGGTAGGAATAATTTTGGTAACAACGCGTATAGAGGAAACTTTAATCCTAGGCTTCATCCTAGTAATTCCTCTAATAATTATGGAAATTCCTACAACAACTCTTATGGAAATTTTAATAAGATGCCCTCTGAATTTGAGACTAGTGTTAAAGAGTTTATGAATTCGCAAAAGAATTTTAATGCTTTGCTTGAAGAGAAATTGCTTAAAGTTGATGAATTGGCTAGGAACGTTGATAGAATTTCTCTTGATGTTGATTCTTTAAAGCTAAGATCTATTCCTCCTAAGCATGATATCAATGAGTCTCTCAAAGCCATGAGAATTTCCATTGATGAGTGCAAAGAAAGAACCGCTAGGATGCGTGCTAAGAAAGATTGCTTTATGAAAGCGTGTTCTTCAAATTTCTATGAAAATAAAGATGAAGATCTAATAGTTATTGATGTGTCCCCTATTAAATCTTTGTTTTGCAATATGAATCTTGATAATGATGGGACTAAATATGATCCACCTTTACCTAGAAGCCGTTCCAAAAATTCGGAGTTTTTAGATCTTGATGCTAAGATTGATAAAAGTGGGATTGAATAAATCAAAACCCTAGATGCTAATAAACCCACTATTTTGGATTTCAAGGAATTTAATTATGAAAATTGCTCTTTGATAGATTGTATTTCCTTGTTGCAATCCGTGCTAAATTCTCCTCATGCTTATAGTCAAAATAAAGCTTTTACCCAACATATCGTTGATGCCTTGATGCAATCTTATGAAGAAAAGCTTGAGTTGGAAGTTTCTATCCCTAGAAAACTTTATGATGAGTGGGAACCAACTATTAAAATTAAGATTCATGAGTTCTATGCTTTATGTGATTTGGGTGCCAGTGTTTCCACTATTCCCAAAACTTTGTGCGATTTGCTAGATTTCCGTGATTTTGATGATTGCTCTCTAAACTTGCACCTTGCGGATTCCACTATTAAGAAACCTATGGGAAGAATTAATGATGTTCTTATTGTTTCAAATAGGAATTATGTGCCCGTAGATTTTATCGTTCTTGATATAGATTGCAATCCTTCATGTCCTATTATTCTTGGTAGACCTTTCCTTAGAACGATTGGTGCAATTATTGATATGAAGGAAGGGAATATTAGATTTCAATTTCCATTAAAGAAAGGCATGGAACACTTCCCTAGGAAGAAAATAAAATTACCATATGAATCTATCATGAGAGCCACTTATGGATTGCCTACCAAAGATGGCAATACCTAGATCTATCCTTGCTTTTATGCCTAGCTAGGGGCGTTAAACGATAGAGCTTGTTGGGAGGCAACCCAATATTTTTTTTTGCTTTTTGCTTCTGTTTAGGAATAAATATTTGTTCTAGCCTCTGGTTAGATGTGTTTTTATGTTTTAATTAGTGTTTGTGCCAAGTTAAACCTATAGGATCTTCTTGGATGATAGTAATTTGATCTTGCTGTAATTTCCAGAAACTTTCTATTCACGAAAAAAATTGTTAAAAATCACCAGAACGTGATAAAATAGTGATTCCAATTGCTTCTGATCAATAAACAAATTCTATAGGTCTTCCTATTTTGGCTGATTTTTTGGAGTTCCAGAAGTTTGCGTTAGTTACAGATTACTACAGACTGTTCTGTTTTTGACAGATTCTGTTTTTCGTGTGTTGTTTGCTTATTTTGATGAATCTATGGCTAGTAAAATAGTTTATAAACCATAGAGAAGTTGTAATACAGTAGGTTTAACACCAATATAAATAAAGAATTAGTTCGTTACAATACCTTGAAGTGGTCTTTTGTTTTCTTTCGCTAATGGAGCTCACGAGATTTCTGTTGAGTTTTGTGCTGTGAAGTTTTCAAGTTTTGGGTGAAAGATTTTGATGGATTATGGAACAAGGAGTGGCAAGAACCTAAGCTTGGGGATGCCCATGGCACCCCCAAGATAATCTAAGGACATCATAAAGCCAAAGCTTGGGGATGCCCCGGAAGGCATCCCCTCTTTCGTCTACTTCCATCGGTAACTTTACTTGGAGCTATATTTTTATTCACCACATGATATGTGTTTTGCTTGGAGCGTCTTGTATGATTTGACTCTTTTCTTTTTAGTTTACCACAATCATCCTTGCTGTACACACCTTTTGAGAGAGCCATACATGATTTGGAATTTGTTAGAATACTCTATGTGCTTCGCTTATATCTTTTGAGCTATATAGTTTTGCTCTAGTGCTTCACTTATATCTTTTAGAGCACGGTGGTGGATTTGTTTTATAGAAACTATTGATCTATTATGCTTCACTTAGATTATTTTGAGAGTCTTAAATAACATGGTAATTTGCTTAAATAATCCCAGTATGCTTGGTATTCAAGATTTGTAAAACTTTCTTATGAGTGTGTTGAATACTATGAAAAGTTTGATGCTTGATAATTGTTTTGAGATATAAAGATGGTGATATTAGAGTCATGCTAGTTGAGTAGTTGTGAATTTGAGAAATACTTGTGTTAGAGTTTGTGATTCCCGTAGCATGCACGTATGATGAACCGTTATGTGATGAAGTCGGAGCACGATTTATTTATTGATTGTCTTCCTTATGAGTGGTGGTCGGGGACGAGCGGTGGTCTTTTCCTACCAATCTATCCCCCTAGGAGCATGCGCGTAATACTTTGCTTTGATAACTTGTAGATTTTTGCAATAAGTATATGAGTTCTTTATGACTAATGTTGAGTCCATGGATTATACGCACTCTTCTTCCTTCCACCATTGCTAGCCTCTCTAATACCGCACACTTTTCACCGGTATCATACACCCACCATAAACCTTCCTCAAAACAGCCACCATACCTGCCTATCATGGCATTTCCATAGCCATTCCGAGATATATTGCTGTGCAACTCTCCACCGTTCCGTTTATTATGACACGCTCCATCATTGTCATATTGCTTTGCATGATCATGTAGTTGACATCGTATTTGTGGCAAAGCCACCGTTCATAATTCTTTCATACATGTCACTCTTGTTTCATTGCATATCCCGGTACACCGCCGGAGGCATTCATATAGAGTCATATTTTGTTCTAAGTATCGAGTTGTAATTGTTGAATTGTAAGAAAATAGAAGTGTGATGATCATCATTTTTAGAGCATTGTCCCAAGTGAGGAAAAGGATGATGGAGACTATGATTCCCCCACAAGTTGGGATGAGACTCCGGACGAAAAAAAAGAGGCCATAAAAAAAAGAGAAAAGGCCCAAAAAATGAGAGAAAAAGAGAGAAGGGACAATGTTACTATCCTTTTACCACACTTGTGCTTCAAAGTAGCACCATGATCTTCATGATAGAGAGTCTCTCATTTTGTCACTTTCATATACTAGTGAGAATTTTTCATTATAGAACTTGGCTTGTATATTCCAATGATGGGCTTCCACAAATTGCCCTAGGTCTTCGTGAGCAAGCGAGTTGGATGCACACCCACTTAGTTTCTTTTGTTGAGCTTTCATATACTTATAGCTCTAGTGCATCAGTTGCATGGCAATCCCTACTCACTCACATTGATATCTATTGATGGGCATCTCCATAGCCCGTTAATACGCCTAGTTGATGTGAGACTATCTTCTCCCTTTTTTGTCTTCTCCACAACCACCATTCTATTCCACATATAGTGCTATGTCCATGGCTCACGCTCATGTATTGCGTGAAGATTGAAAAAGTTTTGAAAATGTCAAAAGTATGAAACAATTGCTTGGCTTGTCATCGGGGTTGTGCATGATTTAAATACCCTGTGTGGTGAAGATAGAGCATAGCCAGACTATATGATTTTGTAGGGATAACTTTCTTTGGCCATGTTATTTTGAGAAGACATGATTGCTTTGTTAGTATGCTTGAAGTATTATTATTTTTATGTCAATACTAAGCTTTTGTATTGAATCTTTCGGATCTGAATATTCATACCACAATTAAGAAGAATTACATTGAAATTATGCCAAGTAGCACTCCGCATCAAAAATTCTGTTTTTATCATTTACCTACTCGAGGACGAGCAGGAATTAAGCTTGGGGATGCTTGATACGTCTCCAACATATCTATAATTTTTGGTTGCTCCATGCTATATTATCTACTGTTTTGGACATTATTGGGCTTTATTATTCACTTTTATATTATTTTTGGGACTAACCTATTAACCGGAGGCCCAACCCAGAATTGTTGTTTTTTGCCTATTTCAGAGTTTCGCAGAAAAGGAATATCAAACGGAGTCCAAACGGAATGAAACCTTCGGGAACGTGATTTTTAGGAAGATTATGATCCAGGAGACTTGGACCCTACGTCAAGAAACAAAGGAGGAGGCCACGAGGTAGTGGGCGCGCCCTCCACCCTCGTGGGCCCCCTGTTGCTCCACCGACGTACTCCTTCCTCCTATATATACCTACGTACCCCCAAACGATCAGATACGGAGCCAAAAACCTAATTCCACCGCTGCAACCTTCTGTACCCACGAGATCCCATCTTGGGGCCTGTTCTGGAGCTCCGCCGGAGAGGGCATCCATCACGGAGGGCTTCTACATCAACACCATAGCCTCTATGATGAAGTGTGAGTAGTTTACTTCAGACCTTCGGGTCCATAGTTAGTAGCTAGATGGCTTCTTCTCTATTTTTGGATCTCAATACAATGTTCTCCCCCTCTCTCGTGGAGATCTATTCGATGTAATCTTCTTTTTATGGTGTGTTTGTTGAGATCGATGAATTGTGGGTTTATGATCAAGATTATCTATGAACAATATTTGAATCTTCTCTGAATTCTTTTATGTATGATTGGTTATCTTTGCAAGTCTCTTCGAATTATCAGTTTGGTTTGGCCTACTAGATTGATCTTTCTTGCAATGGGAGAAGTGCTTAGCTTTGGGTTCAATCTTGCGGTGTCCTTTCCCAGTGACAGTAGGGGCAGCAAGGCACATATTGTATTGTTGCCATCGAGGATAACAAGATGGGGTTTTTTTATCATATTGCATGAATTTATCCCTCTACATCATGTCATCTTGCTTAAGGCGTTACTCTGTTTTCATGAACTTAATACTCTAGATGCATGCTGCATAGCGGTCGATGAGTGGAGTAATAGTAGTAGATGCAGGCAGGAGTCGGTCTACTTGTCTCGGACGTGATGCCTATATACATGATCATACCTAGATATTCTCATAACTATGCTCAATTCTGTCAATTGCTCAACAGTAATTCGTTCACCCACCGTAAAATACTTATGCTCTTGAGAGAAGCCACTAGTGAAACCTATGGCCCCCGGGTCTATCTTCATCATATTAATCTTCCAATACTTATTTATTTCATTTGCTTTTTACTTTGCTTTTATTTTACTTTGCATCTTTATCACAAAAATACCAAAAATATTATCCTATCATATCTATCAGATCTCACTCTCGTAAGTGACCGTGAAGGGATTGACAACCCCTTATTGCATTGGTTGCGAGGATTTATTTGTTTTGTGTAGGTGCGAGGGACTCGCGCGTAGCCTCCTACTGGATTGATACCTTGGTTCTAAAAAACCGAGGGAAATACTTACGCTACTTTGCTGCATCACCCTTTCCTCTTCAAGGGAAACCAACGAGTGCTCAAGAGGTAGCATATGTCTACATACCCTCGTAGACCGAAAGCGGAAGCGTTTATCAACGCGGTTGATGTAGTCGTACACCTTCACAGTCCGTCCCGATCAAGTACCTAACGTACGGCACTGATAATCCCCAAGTGCAGGGAATCATCGTAGCAATTTCCAAAGGTGGAAGTGATAAGTATGGAGTGTCGAATCCACAAGGAGCTAAAGGTAAGATCAATATTCTCTCAAGCCCTATCTGCCACTGATACAACCCTACATACACCGAACGTTTGCTTCCAACTAGCAATGAGAAATAAAACTACGTTGTGGGTATGAAGAGGATAACTTTGTATGATATCGGAGAGCTAAAATATAAAAGTAGGTGCTGTTATCATAAAGTTAGAATATATTACTAAATATTATAAATAGCGAGTGTGGAATAATGATGGGTCGGTGTGCGGAATTATCCTAGGAGATCGTTAATAAGACCGGTAGTCGTCATTGCAATTTCATATGAGGGAGAGGCATAAGCTAACATAATTTCTCTACTTGGATCATATGCACATATGATTGGAACTCTAGCAAGCATCCGCAATTACTAAAGATCATTAAGGTAAAACCCAACCATATCATTAAAGCATCAAGTCCTCTTTATTCCCATACGCAACAACCCCCTTACTCGGGTTTGTGTTTCAATCACTCACCAACCCACTATAAGCGAATCATGAATGTATTGCAACACCCTACAACGGGAATCCCTCACGCTTGTGCGACACGGAGGGCACCATAGGACAACACCAAAATAAAACATACAACTCGTACCAATCTAGATCATCAATCAACCCAAAGACAAAGGATATCTACTCAAAACATCATAGGATGGCAACACATCATTGGATCATAATATGTGGCATAAAGCACCATGTTCAAGTAGGGATTACAGCGGGGTGCGGGAGAGTGGGGTGCGGGAGAGTGGACCGCGTAAAAGAGATGAGGATGGTGATGTTGATGAAGACGATCACCGCGGCGATGATTCCCCTCTCGATGGCACTCCGGCGCCACCGGAAGAGACGAGGAGAGGTTCTCCCCCTTGTGCTTCCTCCTCCATGGCCTCCCCCTAGATGGGGAAAGGTTCTCCCTCTGGTCCTTCGCCTCCATGACGATGGTGGCCTCTCCGGGATACTCCTCCATGGCCACCGGTGATGATGGCCCCCTCCGGCAGGGTGCCGGAGAGGGCCTAGATTGATTTCTCGTGGCTACAGAGGCTTCTGGCGGCAGAACTCCTGATCTAGGTTTCTTTCTGGAAGTTTGGGTATATATGAGAGGTGTTGGCATTGATTTCACGTCAGGCGGGTTTCCGGGCTGTCCACGAGGCAGGGGGCGCGCCCTAGCGGGGTGGGCGCGCCTCCACCCTCGTGGGCAGCCCGGGACTCTTCTGCCCTACTTCCGGTACTCTGTGGGCTTCTTCTGGTCCAAAAATGACTTCCGTCAAGTTGCACGTCAATTGGACTCCGTTTGGTATTCCTTTTCTGCAAAACTCAAAAACAAGGAGAAACAGAAACTGGCACTGGTCTCTAGGTTAATAGGTTAGTCCCAAAAATCATATAAAATAGCATATAAATGCATATAAAACATCTAAGATGGATAATATAATAGCATGAATACTTCAGAAATTATAGATACGTTGGAGACGTATCAGCATCCCCATGCTTAATTCCTGCTCGTCCTCGAGTAGGTAAATGATAAAAGAAATAGTTTATGAAGTGTGAATGCTAGCAAGTGCTTAAGTTTGATCAATGATAATTCCAATCACTTTTTCTAGCATCATTATATGTCATAACAGTAGCTCATCTCATAAAACTTTTCATGATCAAGTAACAAGCTATTTTCACATGTTAAAGTATAGATCATAAACTTTCTTGAAAACTAACAAACAATATTCTCAGTCATCAAACAGTTGCAATTCATCTTATTTTCAGGAAGGGTCTATGTCAGAGCTTTGATTCAGCAAACTCCACATACTCAACTATCATTTAATCTTTCACAATTGCTAACACTCACGTGATATTTATGGGTTCAAAGTTTTAATCAGAAACAGAGAAAGATAGGGGCTTATAGATTCGCCTCCCAACCTTTTACCTCAAGGGTAATGTCAACAATAATAGTTCATGATGCCTTACATCCAATTGGATATAT